>NW_023459596.1:0-53014 GCF_013731165.1 Rhagoletis pomonella | reverse complement strand
TTTTTTACATGTAATCCGCAAATGTTAGCTCATTTATTTTAACAGTCAGTTACAAAAATGATTTGCAATAGTTTCCGCGCGTGGAAAGTACTGTCTTCTTCCGGCACTCATTGAAGGATCATCCACTGAAAGATCGACTTTTATAGATCCAAAGTTCCTAGAAAAAGTTGTTAAAACCTCCCGTTATAAATAATGCAGTTACAGTTTGAAGCATCGCCTACTTCTAGACGATCAGTAAGCGAAATACTTTCAACGCCAGAAGAAGTGTGCATTGCTGAAGATAGGAAAGTCCACAACCACTTTTTTTGTTGGAACAAGTAAAAGCGACTAACGTTCGTTAGTTTTTTCAACGGCATAGTACAGCGATTAGCGCAAGCAAATCAAAAAACTCGAATAAACAAGCGAGCAAAACAAAAACCCAAATGCCGCAGGAAACAAAGATGAAGAAGCACAGAAAGCGTTAAGACTCTGATGGGTCGATACTCAGCTGCCAGCAGCTAATCGAAGCAATAATCGGTCGTGCGCCCTTATAGACCACACGACGTAACTGACCGAGCTGCCGAACGAACAAACGAACAATCCACCGAACGACCAGCGCAGCAGCCGAACATATAGTCGCACGACCCCCAAATTTACAACCGCCAGACACACGACCAACCGACGGACGGTCGCTCAGTCATAAAGAGTGGCGAGGCGACGACAAGAAAGCGCTATTAAGCACATCCTCCGCCGCAGTCTCGACCACCAACGACACTAAACGCCATAAAATCGAAAGTATGAATGAGCGGGTAAGCGAGCAAGTGAAGGAATGAATGAATGAACGAACGTTTATACATTTGGCCAAATGAGTGAACAAACGCACAATTGTTGCATCTGCTCGCAGCGCGCAAGCAATGTTTTGATTTCGGGTCATTCACCCGCCGCAAGACAGACAGACAGACAGTCAAGCTTAGAGTCGTACCAGCGCTGGCAGTTAGCACTCGTTCGCTCCACACCCGCAAACGCCAACATCACTAGCGGCAGCAGCACCGTTCGGTTGCTTTTGTTCAATCAAATCTATTCAGTTTCAGTTAGGTTTAGTGGCGCTACGCTTCCGTTCAAATCGCACTTGTCGAGTTGAATAGTATGGCCGACGACGACGATAGCGGTGATGACGAAGATGATAAACACAAACCGCAGCCAGACAGCTGCGGGCGGGTGAAAACCTTTACGAGGAATTTTGAACGCCGCGTCAAAGGCAAAAAGCCGGTAATTTGTGAAGGATGCGGGGGAAGGGGGTGTAGAAAGATGATGATAAGCGTCAGTTGCTTTCTCCAGCGCTGTTAAGAATTATCCTCAACTGGTCAGCGAGAAATGCGATATTCTGCTGCAAATACTTCGCAACAATATAATATCCACATGTAAGTCGTGGGCAAATTGTGTTGTAAAAATATGATGGCGCACTTGTATGTGCATATGTATTTACACATTTTGCGAAAACTTACATGTTTAAATAATGATACAGCGCGATAATTTACCTCGTCAATTGCCATTTGCATTTCTTTCACTTATTCAATACATAATTGTACAAATAAGTGAAAAACATTGTTTTTTAATTTCGTGGTTACTTTTCAGACGACCTACCCCCGAAAATACCTATTTGCCTTATTATCCTCCAACTATACCAACTATTATTTTGATAATAAATTCATCTATAATATATTCCATATCTTATTTTGCCAAAAATTTCAATTCTCAGTTGGCACGATAACTGAGCGCGAAATCGTAGAACTGTTGGTAGTTTTAAAATATGTATTAGACAGTTGGAAGTTTTTAATAAATCCAAATATATTTTATGTCAAAATATATTCGAAAGGCTACACTCTCTTCAACGTTTTCTACTCCTGGCCAGCTGGCCAGTTCCACTAAGCTCTCATCCTCTGATGAATCGTCGAACCATAACTCTTTTGTAATAACTTTCACCAAGTTTTTAACCGACTTCACAAAAAGGAGAAGGTTATCAATTCGTTGGTATATTTTATTTTATTTTTTTTTTTTTTTATAAACTCGCTTTCTTTTTTACTTAATTTTAATTAGAACAAATTTACATAAATATGTATAAGCACACTATTTAGTTTGCTCAATTTGTGAACAAAGCATCTCAGCGGTCAAATATATACTATTGTGAAAAACCGAAACGAGCGAAATTCACAATAGCGCTATTCTTCATCGAATGAGCATCATAATACCAAATGAAAATTCATTCGATCAGCGCTTTCGACCGATGTCGACAGTCGGGTCTACGTAACCGGAACGACCCAGATTTATATCTGGCCAAGGACTCTCACTCCAGCAACACTTCCCAAAATCTCTTTGGGGAATTTGTATGCTGTTGCAACAACAACAACGACCGATGTCGAAAATCGAATGCAACTCATAATACGGCCCCCATTGTAGAGAAAAAGATATGTTTTAAGAATTTGTATAAAAATTATTTTATAGTCACATATATGACTATGATAAGTGACAAGCAAAATATAACCGTTAAAAATAGGTAAATTTAAGAATTAAGAAACAACCAAAGCAATCAGACAGTTTTTTTTAAAGAAATCGCTCGAAGGTCGCAAAATTTTGTTATGACGCTAGTTGAAAATGGGTTTATGGGTTAATCAAAATAATCCCTAATATCGCAGACAGCTGTTATACATATATGCATGTATAATGGTGGCAAAATTTTCAGAAAATTTAAATTTTAGTATTGTAAGAGTATATAATATACCTGTAATAAACATTAATAAATGTTAAGTTATAGTAAACTAGACATAAGGTATATTTTTGCCTATAGCAGAGATGGGTAAAGTGGCTCCCACGAGCCTTCTGCACTTAGCAGCCGGCTTGGCACATTTAGGTGCTAGATGAGGGCTGGCATTAAATGCTAGCATGAAGGGGAAAGAAGAGTGTTATAAAATTTCTTGCACTCCGACTCTCATTACTAATAAACATGATGCTTTTAATGCATTTTTTACATCTCCTTTACCCTGAGAACTGCTTTACTTCTTGCGTAGCACTTACGGGCCCTTTGACTGCTTTAAGAGCCAAAAATCTGCCCATCCCTGGTCCATAGATACCATTAGTGACGGAGTTATGGGTCTAGCCATAAAGAGATATTCGATATTTGATAGCGAGAACGACGAACGTTTTTTAGTAACCTCTTAGCCTTCTGAATATTTCAGTATGATTAAGTTTTAAGTGGGTATGTACAAATTACCATTGATTTTAAATTTTTGTTTTTCATGTGGAAGATAATGGTATTTTGTAGGGCTGTGCGATTAATTGAATACTCAAAATTTTAATTAATCATAAAGTAAATAACTCAATTATTCGATTAATTGGAAATTATGATTACTCAAAAGTTCAGTTACTCGAGTAATCAAGATTTTTGATTAACCAAAAACAAAAATATTTGAGTAATTTGCTTTATGATTAATCAACATTTCGAGTAAAATGAGTAATCAACATTTCAACTCTTTACATATGTATAAAGTAGTTAAAGTTCCTTGATACTTTGAAAACAACGTTTCTGTTTTCAAAAATTAAAGCAAACAATTTTTTTTCATATACAGAATGTAAAAAAGAAAATAAGCATTTTCCAAAGCAAACTCTTTTAACGAGCAAAATTATTTTTTTGAGTAATCATATTTCAAGTAACTCGATTAATCATCGTTTTGAGTAATCAAAATCTTGATTACTCGAGTAATTGATTAACCGAATAATTGATTAACCAACTTGCTCGAGTAATCGAATAATCGCACAGCCCTAGTATTTTGTGAATAAGAGTATTTTTCCAATTAAAAAGTTTGAAATTTGTTGGAATTTTTATAATTTTTTGTACGAAGTTTGAAATGTGGATTTACAGGGTGTTTGTTGTATAACTCAATAGACTTTTTTTTAATAATGTCAAACATTAAAGAACCAAAGAAATATAGCCAAGGCTGGTCAAAATAATGCAAGTCTATTATTTCTGTCCCCAGTTTTGTAGCGATGCCCCAGATTTTTTGACTTAAAGACCGACATGAATGTGATTTTCGAAAAACTTTAAATATTTTACCGACTTCAAAAAATATGACTATTTTTTTTACTTACATACATACATACAACTTTGGCCACATAAACCGTTTTCGATAATTATTACACAAACGTCGATCATTTGATGGAAGAACGCCATAACTAGAGAAAGCTAAAATGCGAGAAAAACTATCAGGGTGTTTATTTAACGCATTTACAAACATGCTAAAAAATACGAAGGTATGTACATAATTACATGCATATGTATACACAGTATCGGTCATATCAATAGCACCCACCTATTTCGAAGTAATATTGTTGTTGTTACATATGTATGTATGCTAATTTATTTGGGAAAATTTTCCTTAGATTCGTTCTAAATTTGAAAAAAAAATGAAAAATTTTCAAATAAAAAAAGGCAATTCTATCACAAAACCCAAGTATAAAACTACGTAGAAATATAAAAAGAATCACCAAATTTTCATCCGAATTTCAAACTTTTTTCTCAGAAGTGTAAATTTTTGGATTATATATTTTTATAGCCCATTCAATGTTAGTGTAATCTTGTGCAAGTTTCAAGTGATTAAAAATTCCCGTTGATTTTTTACAATTTTTTTTTGTCGCATAGGCTTCTATAACCACAACACCTTCGACAAAAAAATCTAAAAATACTGAAAATAATTATAACACTTCTGAGAAAAAAGTTTGCGATTTGGATGAAAATTTTATGAATTTTTTTAGTTTCCATAAAGTTCTAAACTTGGGTTTATATGGGTTTTGTTAGAGAATGAACTGTATTTTAATTGAAATTTCTGAAAAATAGGTATATAAACGTCAGGGGCAAACAATATCACTTTGAAATTGGGGTTCTATTAATATGACCGATACTGTATGTACATGTAGGTATTATGTGCACGGTTTAAACTTCCATACGTCGGAAAAATGCGAAATCGAATGTACATATGTACATTGAAAAGTGTAATGATGTCGAGGCGAATACAGTGTAAGCACATATGGCAAATACGGAGGCAGCGAATAGAATTATTAAAATAATATTTAAAGTTTTAGAAAACAAAATTTGTGATTATAAGCGCGTGCCTATACACAATCAGTGCCCAGCCGTCTCTTGGCAATATAAAATCGGATTTAAATACATACATACCTATTCACTAATTTATTTGTTGTACCCCATAAATGTACATACTATGTATGTATGTATTTACAAAATGTACATATGTACATATATATGTTCAGCGGCTCGTATGTTGACCTTGGTGCGGCTTAATTGTTTTTATTATAATTTGATATTGACTTGTGAGCAGCGAAAAGCGTTAAAACACTCATATGCAATAAAACTTGTACATATGTATTTACATATGTACCTACTAGGTAGTATGTAGTATGTGTTCTAGTAGGTACACAGTACATACATATGTACATATATAGATGCATATACAAAAGTACATAGATCTATGTACATATGTATTTACATTTGAGTCTATCTCATGTTTTAAATATGTAATTAGACTGAATTTCTAGCGCAGCGTCAACGTAAAACCCGCAGACATCAGCGGATTTTTTCACATTTTTCTGTTTTTTTTTTGTGGCGCGAAGTTTTGAAGTTTCATTTAAAATGACAGTTTTTGGCACTCATATGACATACAACAGCTCTTTTGCAGTGACTGCTTTTACACTGGGTAGACACATGCAACAATAGATACATATGTATGTATGTTTGGTGATGGATTCCATTGCCTCTCTTGCTGTATCAACTTTTTCAATATTTACTTGAAACTGTGTAGAAAAATTTAATACATTTTTCTTAAACACATACCCACTTATTTAATTGGTCTGCGAATACACAACAGCATTCATAAATACAATTATTCAGCTTGTTAACACATTAGCGTTTAAGAGCAGACTTTCTTTCTCCACTAGAAACTTTTTCTTCTACATTACCGCCTACCACCACCCTCTTTTATGCACACACCGCTTCTCCGCTGCAGGTACTCATCGTTTGTACATATGAATTTTGTATCTCTCCCCTCCCACACCACTCCCGTCTGAAAGGAAATAGATTTTCTACTCAAACGATGGCTACTTTTTCATAATTTTCACCTTCACTGCAGCGAGTTACACAGCCGTTCGTCGGTTAGTCGATACATCGGTTTATCGAATTTTTTAGCACTCTAATATCTCAAAATTGCATGAGACTCGCGTAAATGTAAACGAAACGCACTGTACGCGTCCAAAATCGTTGAACTTCGAAACTGAAAACGAGAACGAAAATGTGTTGCCTGAAGAGAAAAAAATTTTATATTGTACATATCTTTTTGGTGCGCTGTGAAAATTTCAGTGCTGTGCCAACGAACCAGCGCGACATATGAACGAAGGTATATGAAAAAGAGGCAACGATAAACAGCAGCAAAGCAAGGTACCAGAGACATGACTGGCGACGGCGACGTTGAGCAACGAATGTGCGATAGCTGCATGGCAGCCAACGTGTTGGTGGCGGCAGGCAGCGGTAGAGGTGGATGAAATGCCAAGTTGTGGAAGCAGCCATATAAAAAGCAGCAGGCAAAAAGGCAGGGGCCACAGTAGACGAAAACCGAACCGAACAGAGCGTACGATCGAAACACGGACGGCCGTATAAAGCATGTGCGCAACGGAAACATGAATAAAACACGATGCAGAGCAGAAGCAACGCAAGCAACCCGAGTTTTCTATCGTATGTGTGCGATTGTATGAATAGGGTGGATGATAAAAGTGGCAGCAGAGCAACTGCAAAGCCTGTTAAATACCAGCAAAGAGATGTTCAAAGCAACTGGCGAAGCGCAAAGCGAGGTAGTGGCTACGACAAACGAAGAAACCAGCAGATACTTGTGTGACTGCATAGATACATACATACAGTCACTCACAGAAGTATTCGTAATTTAGTCTTCACAATTTTATTCAAAATGTTTTCCATCATAGATCTTTTTTGTTAATTTTTATTTCAAATATATGTAGCTCGTTCTATAACAAAATCCATATAAATTAATCTTGCAAACTTTGTTCGAGATTCACAAAGATTATTCAAACTTTAAAAAACGTCCATCAAAATTTCAAGTTTTATTCAGAATTAGAAAAGAAATTTCTAGTAAGCAGTTTTGCAGCCCATTCAATTTTTGTGTGATAAAGTGCAAGTCTTTAGTTGCTAAAAATTAGCGTTGGTTTTTTTTTTGATTTATTTTTTTTTTTTGTCGAAGGTGTTGCGAATTTTCTTCCATACATGTAACACATCAACAAAATCTATTTTTATGTATGTAAGAAAATGCACCATAGCCTCGACAAAAAATAAATCTAAAAAATCAACGGTAACTTTTAGCTACTGAATATTCGAAAACTTACTAAAGTTTTTTTTAAGTTTGATTAATTTTTGTGAATTTTATACAAAGTTTGAAAGATTGATTTATATGGTTTTTGCTATAGAATGAGCAATGTTTTAAATAAAAATGATGGAAAATGTTTTGAATATTGCGAAAAAAACTAAATCACCAATACTTCTGTGAGTGACTGTGTGTATACATACATATATACACATCCATATTAAAAAAAATAAAATAAATAAATAAACGCACACGAAAATGTACATATAACAAAGAAAACTAAATATGCACGTGCGTGTATGAGGCTGAGTAGAGAGACTCTGCTTGTACAAAAATAAAAGCAAGTCGTTGGCTCGTCGCTGTTTCTACAGAACAAGAAAATTATTAATGCATTTGTATAAATGTGGGCAAAAGATAAACGCTTACAAATCTTATGTTATATTTGCTCGTCGCAGATAAAAATTTAGCGTCATAACGAACGGGAGGTGTAGGTGGTGAATGAGCGTGTAGCTAAAAAGCACAGCGAAATTCAGTTTTCTCATTGCCATTTCATAGATACACTACGAAATATGTATGACGAATTGGCCCCATTGAACACACGTTAAATGTCCAATCATACACACACACAGCTATAAAAGTATTACACACAAATTCAACCACAATTGTGAATACAAACGATTTTTAGAGCAAACATGGATGTATACACATATGTATGTACATTAGGGTGGCCCCTAGTTATAGGGAGAAAAATAAAAGTGTTTAGATTCTCACCCCAAATAAATGTGTGAATAGCCTAAAGGCTAAATTATGCAAAATTTAAGATCATTCAAAATAGATTTAGAGGTGGTTCAAAGCGCTGAAAGTTTCCCATGTATTTTACTTAATGGAAAAAAAAACTATTTTTCGTAGAAATGGTATAGAATCCTTGAATATCAATATTTTTCAAACGGCAAACTCAGTTTCTCTTCAGGCGAATATTAATATTAACGATTTTTCGAAATCAGGGCCACCCTACATTGTAGACACATACATACATATGTATGTAGGTATAAATTACCATTCAAGCATTCACTTGATTCAGCTCTAATACTTTTATTTAAAACATATGTATGTATGTAGTAAATAACGGCATAATAAAAAGTTGACTGATCGTCCGTCCAGCCAAGCAACCGTCAATTGACTAGGAGAATATCTGATATAAAACCGGGATTATGATTGTGGGTACATGAAATTATGCGAAAACAGATTCAACATCAACACCCAACGTAAAAACAAAGAGCGGCGACATTTTAGGTACAAAATGAGCGAATTTAATTAAAGTGTAAACGAAGTAACGAGCAGTGTTGCCACGGACAAATTTTTTTCCCTACCAAAATGTACTAACAAAACCGACCAAAACCTACCAAAAATTTGTTTTGCCTAAAAACATCTAGTAACGAGCAGTCTTGCCACGGGCAAATTTTTTTCCCTACCAAAATGTACTAACAAAACCGACCAAAACCTACCAAAAATTTGTTTTGCCTAAAAACATCTTTTGTGTTATACCCTAATTGTAATCATTCCAACCTGAGGATATTTAAGAAGTTAAGCATTTTGGAAGGTGTCAAATTTTGGATGGAGCAGGCAATCGTTCCTCAAGATGTATTAGTCTGCTGTTGATGATACGAGGGGTTTCCTTCACCATCCCAATTCAAATGGCACCTAAACTCTTGCAGAGTCTTTTCAGGGAACCAGTAAGAGTTCTAAGATCCTCCCGGCTAAGTTAAAGTGATTTTCGGATCTCCTCTTGGAAGGAGTTATGGATCTCTTTGATTGTCTTATTTCCTTTGATATTCCCTAGTAGGCCGCAATCTGAGATGCTTTCCAGCTTCTAAGTAGCTCTGCAGTGTATCCTTTAGATGCACCTCAAACAGGCTCGGAAACATTCATGGGCATTTGGGCTCAACCCTTTGCGAGACAGTCAGATCTTTCGTTGCTTTCATGTCCCGGAACCCACCAGAGCCGCTATGTAGGCTCCCAGGTGCTTCAAAACAGTTTTTCACCTGCTAACATGCCTTGGTGCCATTTGAAAAGAGTGTAGGACCTTTAACGCTGTCTAACTATTCGACATAATATTCATTCTGTTCCCATTTGTCCTTCTATGAAGACATTCGCGAACACATATTTCGAATTCGAGGACTTCCTCCTGGAATATGGTATGTGCCCGTCGGTATACCATACTTCGGACTCTTGGTCAATCATAGTATTATCGCTTCCCAGTAGTCCCTTTCAAGATTCAGACCTTATAGGGTTTGTAAAGGTTCGGCAGCATAATGTCCGTGAACTTGATAGCGGTATCATCCAGGAATGGCTTGAAATCCTCTAAATGACCCCGAAAAACTCCAAATTTCTTGCTGATAATATTAGGCAGCCATGGGCTCACCAGGCCAGTGCCGCGTATTTAACAACGGGTTTTACTAACGCACGGTACAATTTTGTAGTTGAGTTCAATTTAAATTAACTTGTAAGTACATAAAGTATTTCCGGATGTTCATAATGTATACTGGCAATAACATAGGTATACGTTTGGACATACGAATTAGATATATTTATATGTTTTGGTCACTCTTATACGAATGCACCGGTGAAATATTCGTGTAAACAAGTTTGCTAAAACCTACCAAAATGCAATCTAGCCTACCAAACTACCAAATGTAAAAAAACCTACCAGTTTTGGTAGGAAAAGCCCATGTGTGGCAACACTGGTAACGAGCCCACTCCAAAGGGGCTTCGAGTGCCACCGAACAAGGGTTGCCAACTCTTAATACTTGAAGTTTAAAAAAAAATGTTAAGGGTACGCCAGGCAGCTAAAGTCGCTTATGTAGTGAGTGAACTCCGGTAAGGACATTCGATGGGTAATATTCTCTCTCTGAATATCGTTAACTACCTGTCTGTATTGCGTCAGGCCCAGTAGGTGTAGTCGCTGTTAAATTGCTGTCTGAAGTGGCTGGGAGTTTATTCTGTGTCTACTAAATGTCCGTTCGACTGGTCAAGACGGCAGCTGTCCAACAGACACTACATGTTTGAACAGGGTGTTGAGTGTCCACATTATATCGTACCCCGTTGAATAGAGGATCTCCGTACTTTTATTGATCCATACATTTTTTAATGCACGGAAGTAGTATAAATTTATCCGACATTGATACAAAATGATATACAGAGGCGGAAAAGTAAATAGGAACACGATATTTTAAAATTTATTTCCCTATTTTTCTTTTAGTTTATTTAATATTATTTTTTTTTATAAAAGTATAGCTTCTTATCTAACAAAAACCATATTAATTTACATTTAAATGTTTGTGCAAAATTTTAACTAAATTTGAGCTAAATTTTCAATTTTTTAATCCGATTTTTTAGAATTTTCAACTTTTTGGAGTATGCAGTTTTATAGCCCATTAAATTTTAGTATCATAAACTACAAGTGTGAAGTTCCAACAAATCGCATTGATTTTTGATACATTTTTCTGAATGTAGACATAATTTTTGCACAAAGTTTGAAATATGAATTTATATGGTTTTTGCTAGCCGATGAGCTATACTTTTATAATAAATAATAAATATTAAATAAACAAATGAAAAAAAAGTAAGATTTGTTAAAACTTTTTCCACCATTGTAAGCTCATAGCGATTTTTTCGTGGAAACAGGTTTCAAAAATGCATATATGTATGTCATGTTTAAAAATAGGGACACCACATTTTGACCAGTTTTAACTATTTTGCTTACGTTTATTTATTTATATAATACTTGACACTATATAAATCCACATGTCAAACTTTGTAGAAAAATTAAAAAAAAATCACATCTAACTTTTTATTCGTAATTTTTAAAAAACTTCCAGGTATCTATGCTGAATTCTGATAACTTTTTTGCCGAAGGTGTTATTATTTTCATCCATAAAAAAAAACAAATTGTCGAAGATACTAACTTTGTTTGGAAAACATTCGTAAGTATCGCCGTCAGCAAACAAACATTTTCAGAATTCAACGATATTTTGTAGACAGTTTAACCTCGAAAATTGTCGTGCGTTTTTTTAATTTTTGTACAAAGTTAGAAATTTGGATTTACATGGCTTTTGTTAGACATATAATTTTGTCTCGTGGTGTAAAACAAACACACATATAAGTCGGAATTCGTTTACTGTTTAATAATAATATAATAGATTGGCGCTTACACATATGTTAGCGTTTGGCCGAGCTTCTCCTCCAACTTGTGGCGAGCGCCTTGATATTGTCACACAAAGCGGAGGGACCTTCAGTTTTACGCCGACATCGAACGGCGATTGTATTTTTATGAGAAGCTGTTTTTCATGGCAGAAATACACTCTGAGGTTTGCCATTGCTTGCCGAGGGACGACCGCTGTTAAGAAAAACCTTTTTCCTAATTGTGTGCGATGTTGCTTTGACCAGGGCTTGAACCCAGGTGCTGGTGAGTGAAAGCGCGCACTGCTTACTGTTTCATAAAATACTTTACTGTCATTTTTTTTTTACCTCAATACTGGGAATCTGAGTTTTTCGCAGTAATGTATGTACTTACATTTTATTGTCCGAAAAAATATACGAGATACTTAGGGTTTACACTGGACAATATTGTCGTGACAATAATGTCAAAATGATGTGTTTGTTGTAAACACGGCGAATTCATATTACAACAAGCACATCATTTTGACATTATTGACATGACAGTATTGTCTGGTGTAAACCCTAAGTAACTTTCCTTTTTTGTCAAGAATTACCCTGAGGTATACATACGTACAGTATGTATAAGCCACTTCTTGTATATAAATAATTTCAGGCATTTTAGCAACCCTATGCATGCGAACCTGCCGCTAAACCAGTTGACCGCACGCCTGACTGGCTCGCTCAGACACAAAACGCGCATGGAGGGGGAGGGGTTGTTCTAAGAAAGTTTCCATTTCGCTACTTGTGTAAGTGCTTTTTTCCTTCAGGTACTTGCAACACTATGTTGTTGTGCGGCATTTGTGACGCGTCAGATTATACATATTACAACAAACAAATGTCTACAAATAATCATACATACATATGTATGAATAATACAACACATTGGTGAACTTAAGAGAGCAATAATGTGTGGTGGTGTTGTATGCGAAGCGAGTACGAGAGTCAATGCAGTGAGTTATGGTGACTTTCAGTATCAATTAAATATACATATTTCAAATTTCTAATTTAATTTTAATGCAGATATCTGGCAATAAAGTGTGGATATTTCATAAAGCGTTTTTGAATTAAAGGAACAAAAGAAAAAAAAACAAGGGGAAAGTCAAGTTACAGCTGTAGGGGCAAACAAAAATTACAATTCACTTTACAGAAAATGCTTCGTGCAAACATACAGACAAGCATACACATTGAGTAATCAGTCAATAAATGACTCCGTATGCACTAGGGATGTTAATTTTTGTACTTTTTACGATCCCGGAATTTTCAAAATGTGGTTATCACAATCGCGGGATCCCGAGATTGGTCCCGGGATTTAGATATTCATTACTTTTTAACCAATTAAATAAGAAAAATTGCTTCTATCTCTCCTACCATAAAATAAATAACAAATAAATGGGTTGGAAACCCACTTTTTTATTTAAGGGGGCGTTTTTATTTTTTCTCTCTGACGTCAGGATTTATTTTAAAGGACTTTGTGATTCCAAAGATATAATCAATTCCAAAAATTAGTTCAAAAATTCAATGCTATGCAGAATAAAATTATAGGTGCCAAATGAATGAGGAAATTTCCTTAGAATTTAAGAAATATTAAAATTTTTTGGATTCACAAGGACGAATAGGTAATTTTTTAAGCTGATAAAGTTAGAAGGACGAAATTCGAGAATGTTATCGAGTTTATATAAGTCCTTAACATATACATTTTCCAAAAGCAGATATTGCGAAATTTCAAGGATAAAATTTTAAAAGGATAATTTCAATACTTACTAGTCCGTATGTAACAAAAAATTGAATCTGATTAAATTTCACAGAGTTTCCTCTTTAATTGGATACGCATACTTCTTCGCTAAGCACATTTCACTGAATTTTTTTAAATCATTTTTCGGATTACTGACGTCAAAGTGAAAAACTAAAAATGCAATTTTACTATATTTGGCCATGGTTTCGCAAATATATTGATTTTTGTGTGTACAATTTACTATCGCACGGTGTTATGTGGATAATGAGCTAGACAGTTATAAAAAAATATTAATTATTAAATAAAAAAACAAAATAAATATAGCCAATACTGGTCAAGAAAATTAAGTTTCTATGATTGCCATCAGTGCAAATTACAATTCCTGAAAATCCCGGGATTATTTGCCAAGAATCTCGGAATTTTTGGGACCTAAAAATGGCAGAGATCCCGAAATCTCGGGATTAACATTCCTAGTATGCACATGTCGTTAACTTATGTAATATAAAAAGGCCCTAACTCATTTTCGCCAAACATCCAGTTTTGTACGAAAGTCGGTAGATTACTCATTAAAATCATATTAGAACCTAAAAATAACTGCTGCAGCATAAAATTAGTTACCAGTCTTCAATAAATGTAGAGTTTGAAAGGTGTGTATAGCTAAAGAACTTGATTTTCAATTGAGTTTTTTTTATCACTTGTATAGAAACAAAACTTGTTATATATGGCCTTTCTATGTTAAGGCAACGATAAACTAAATTGACACGCATCAGAAAACGTTTCCAATACAAAACTGCGGGATATCCAGGGTGGGTGGTGTAGATGGCAAGTGTGCGAGTCTAACAAAGCAAGAAGGTGATTTTTGGCATGTTTTTTATTTGTACTATTTTGAATGTAAACAGTATTTATAATGAAAGCATATTAAGCTTTGCATAACAGTTAGGTGTTTCACAAGACGTGTTAACCATCGTAAAATCTTAAGCTTAAAATTTGTTTATGTAAAATAATGGTTAAAATGGTTTTAGGAGGGACTACATAATTACACATATATTTTGCAGCAGTTTAAAAACATTTCGCTGTAGTTAGAAATCCCCTAAAGTCATTTTAATCATTATTTTACATAAAAAATTGTTAAGCTGAAGATTTTACGACGTCTTGTGAATCCCCTAAATATATTTCGGTGGTCATAAGCAATAACCGCCTAAGTCAACTTAAGAAAGAATTGATATAGATATATGTTATCGTATTCTGCAACTAAATTACTATTCCACGGGTATGTGCAATCCCCATCTCGCCCGCTTAGGCTATTTAAAAATTTATAGACGAACGTATTCGAATTCGGGTTTTTCGACTTACGACGGTTATTGCTTATGACCACAGATTTATACGTTATCACATGTACATATGTACATATGTACATACATGCTTAGCGTAACGTAATTTAAATGGAAGCCAAACTGTGCCTAAAATCTTTTTTGTTGTGAGTGAACCAAGAAAATAGAAATGCAGCAATGTTTACAAGCAAGCAAGCAACGATTTCGAAGCTGAAAACGAAAAAATAATAAAACAAATATGTAAAAAGAAACAGAGTGAAAAACTAAAAATAAACCACAAGTGCAACACATGGATTCATCAAAGAAAATACAGAGCGAGAGAGAGAGAGAGAGAGAGCTACACATATTTTGAAGCGGTTAAGAGAGTCAGAGATCAAATGCCGAAAGCAATGAATTGCGGTTTAATGCAATAATGTAGTTGAAATAAACAAATTTATTAACGCTGCAGGTAAATTACAATTTTTGAAAGTTTTTACGCTTAAAATTTTATTTCAACTTTATAAGTACATACATATGTACACTTGTTTGAATGTACAGTTGTCCTCAAGTAATTAAGCCAGCGACATATTGACCAGTTTTGGCTGTTCTTCATTTGTTTATTTGATGTTTGTTAACTTTTTATATGTAAATATCTAGCTCATATGCATATGTACAACAAAACCATATATGTACATATGTACATACATAAAAAAATTATAAAAATTGCACGGTTCAACAAAATTTGGTCGTATTTTATCTCACACACGGAACTGAACTGATTGATTTTTTATGCTGATTTTAAGTGCATTTACTAATTTTTTTTAGTACGTCCAGTTTTTGAGAGAAAACAGCTGCGGCCAATAAGAGAGTAGCAAAAATCAACTTAGGTTTATTTGTCTATAAAAATAGTTCGATCCATGATACAATAAACAACTTTTTGATTAAAAATCAGATTTTTCACAATCGCTCAAATGTGAAAATTTCGAAGCGGCGTTCATAAATATTATAAATATAAAAGTTGTATTAACCTCTACCTTTTAAAAATAATTAATATCATATCTTCAAAATGTTTAAATTTCACATTAAATTCGATAACCACTCGCCAAAATCATTATTTTTAGTTCGATAAAATTTTAGTGAACATATTTGAAAATTTTTTTAGTATCCTTATGTCACCTGATTATTTCACAATATGTATAGCTAGCCAGGCTATAACGATGATACGATTGTTTCTGATATATTTCAGACACTGAAATTACATACATATTTCGAGTTTGTCCTTTTAACTGCATATCTTTCAAGTAACTTGAAGGTGGAAACTACTTTGGGACCCGTGGGCCTCATGACTTTCAGAGAAGTCAATATTTTCCATTTTACGTATACATACTTTGACAATACCGTTATTTCTTTGGGTAAAAATATATATTTTTTACTGTTCAATATTGGTGGGGGTGTGAAATAAAATTGATGATTTATTGTTAGTATGCAAACCTAGAACTACAATTATCAACTTATTGAGTACTAGTTCTGGACTTGGGGTGTGGAGCGGATGCGGAGGGGGAGTGGCACATAAAACAGCACCCATTAGAAAGAGAATAGCCAAACTTTAAGAAAAATCGACCTTTCCTTCTCCGACCCCTCTGCAGACCCCTAGGGATCCATTGGAAAATAGGATAAAATTAGCATTTTTACAGAGAAAATGTAGACTCGGGTTACGCCAGCCACAGCGTGGCTGCGAGGTAAGCCTTCGGCCGCGCTTAGAAAAAATTACCCTCGTCAGTCCAACTCCGGCTACGCTGACCCCAGTATCTTTTACAAATAAGTCCATATTTAAAACCGAATTTATTAATAAATTTTTATTATTAAACTTTAAAAAAAAATCATCAAAATTTCAAACTTTTTTCAGAATTTTTAGAAAACTTTCGAATATGCCGTTTTGTAGTCAATTCAATTCAAGTTTAGTATGATATATAAAGTTCAAGTTTGAAATCACTAAAAATTACCGCTATTTTTTATTTTGACGACGATGAATACGTCTTACGTTTCGATATGGAGGCTATGCTCAAATGTTGTAGTTGTAATTTTTAGAGCTTCACGAAAACGCTTATACCACGAGAACTAAAGAAGCGATTTCAAAGAAGAGTGTGGCGTTTCAAAGACAAAATTCCAAACCTATCAACCGATTCATTTTTGTAAGTAAACAATTCGGTTTCTGTCGTACAAACAACGGTAAATATTTGCTTATTTTGGGGTCAATTTTAAGCCTTTAAAGTGATCTAGCAACTTATGATTTGCAGATATAACTTTCATTTACGGCTTATAGGTTCTTTGGAGCAATAGAACTATTTATAACTATAAATTCAACAAATATTGAGCACTTTAAGGCAACAAATTTTTGAAAAAATTAGCAATTTTTTTATTACCAAAACGTTCGAAAACCGCTCGAATGATTTTGTTTTTGTTTTCTTTAATCAAAAATTCGAGATGGTTCCTTTCATTTGGTATATAGGAAGTATTGGTTGATATCTTCTAAGTATGTATGTTTATTTGATTCAAATATATGGGCATAAATGATTTTCCACACAAAATCACTTCGTCATCGTTTTGCAAACACATGCATGCGCTGGAAGTGAGAGAAGGAGACAAAAAGTATGTGTGTCTATGTATGTATTTCGGCTTTTGAGTAACAGATTGCGCAATATTTATAAAAGGCAAAGGTGTAGGGGAATATGTAGATGAAGATTATGATAAACATAAAAGCAAAAACAAAGATAAATATAAAGAAATATATGAGGATGAAGATACCAATAAAAGTAAAGATGAAGATAGATTAAAATAAAGGTAATTTTAGAGAAAAGGATATAGACAGAGACTCAATTTGGGGACTATTTCGGGATTTTAGTGATTTTAGGAATTCTCGGGACTTAACCATATAAAAATCGACATTTTATCGGTTTTGTTATTAATATTTTTTATAGATTATGTTATCGAAATTTTTTATCGATATAGTTATTGATTTTGCTATCGATATTTTCGGAAGTTATCGATAAAATAAACGATATTTTTTATCAATTTTGTTACCGATATTTTAATCGATTTTGTAATCGATTTTTTATAGATTTTGTTATCGATATTTTTATCGATTTTATTATCGATATTATTACCGGTATTTTTATCGGTGTTGCTATCGATATTATCGATTTTGTTATCAATATTTTTATCGATGTAGCTATCAATATTTTTATCGCTTTTGTTATCGATATTTTTTTCTTAGGGTGTGCTTTCGTTTTTGACTTTTTTTAAAATTTTGATAATTTTTTTTTTGAAATTTTGATAAAATTTTTTTAAGTTTAATTAATTTTTGTGAACTTTTATTTATGTATGTGGTTTCTGTTATAGAGGGAACTACATATATTTTATACATACATACATACATATCGTCGTTTAAAGTACAAAACCGCGTATCAAGATAATACAAAACCGCGTAGGTGAGATTACATAAATTTTTGTTTAGTGAGTAAAAACATTATTTTTTCCAAATTGTTCTCTCTTTTTTTAAGGCAATCGAATTTCTAGCTAGTAAATATATTTCAGAACGAATGGATAAGGCTTGAGCTAAGAGCTTCATTGAGCAAATCCAATTTTTTACAAACAATTTTAGTTATGCGGTTTTGCAAAACGACGATACGCGGTTTTGTACTTTAAACGACGATATGTATGAACATGTATGTACCTATACAGAAATTTCAATTGTATCAAAATACTTTCCAATGACGATTTCTTCAATGGTTTAAGCGTATAAAAATGTCCGGTGCAGTTGAGGGATGTTTTATATGTACTATTAAAAATTGAAAATGCTTCGCAAACACTGGCCACAAGGCATTGAATGTAAACAGCGTATTACTTGTACACACAACATAAATATGCATAAAATAAAGAAATAAATCCAGAATGCCAATGCACTTTTCAACCCAAAATCAATAACGTATCGATGGGGACCAGCCAAGCGGATAAGCGAACGCATTTTGCTCACTAAAGAATGAGTGTGCATGCATATTTATGCAGTGGGAACGTATCGCGGGCGCTTCTCTTCTGACCCCTCGAGTATCGCTTGTTTTTGCTGGCATATGATAGGGTGGATGGGGTTTCCGGGAGTAATTCAACTTTAGCTCAAAAAAATACCATATGTACATACAATTGTGTATGTAGATATGTACATATGTATGTATATTTTTATGTTGCACAACCACATCTACACCTAATAGAATGCAACACAGTTCAGTTATACTATATATCTTGCAGTTCATTTTTGACTCCCTCCCGCTCAACAACCTTAAATTAGGCGTGACTCTATCCGTACATTCAGATATCCAAATATTCCTAGATACGAATATTCAGTTGATATCCGTTCATTTTGTTGTTCGGAGATTCGAATATACAGATTTGTTACATATTCGAATATCCGGATTATCCGGATAGTAAAAAATCTGGATAGAACTCCCAGCTCTACTTAAAATGAATAAGCACACACAAATACATAATCACATACACATGTAAATTTGTATCGCATTGACATTCGTCTGCTCCTGCAAATGTTAGCGCCATTGACTTGTGTACTCTTTGACTGACATTATTTTACAAAAGGCGCGCGCGACCGTTAAGTAACTCATTGAAGGAGAAGCACACACATCCGAACTTTGGAGGAAAAAAAATAAACAAAACAAAAAGGCAAACGAATGCAATATAGAGACATTTGTGAAAGTAAAGAAATAGATACCAAAAATTTTCAAAGAAATCGCTGCCGAGCGGAGAATGATTTAGCGAAGAAAGGTGGTGAATATTTCCCATTCAGCAGGGTGTTCCAGTATGCAGTTTTTCCATTGGCTAATTAGACATCATGTTAGTGTTGTTGTTACTTATATGTGTTGCAAAGGAATAGAGCTGCGTATCGTTAAAGTACAAGTTTCAAAGCACTGAAAATTACTGTTGATTTTTTAGAATTTTATATGATAGGTGTTGCGTATTATCTTCCCTATTATTATTTTGTCCATAAGTTACATGGAAGAAAATGCTGCACACCCTTGACAAAAAAAAAAAATCCTTGAAAAAAAAAAGTAATTTTTAGTGACTTGAAATTTGCACTTTATTATACTAAAATTGGACTGCATAGAACTCGAAACTTTTCTAAAAATTCTGAATAAAAAGTTTGAAATTTTTATGAACATTTTTTGTGAACTTTTTTCAATCTTTGAAACTGTTACTTACACACTTATGTGGCTTCTGTTATTATATTAAATTCAATTTGGCCCCGTTTAAATTGTGAAATGAAAAAGAGCTTTTCATAAAATGCACTAAATGATTTAACTGGTTAATTTTTTTTATTCATTTTTTTTTAATAAAGGCTTCTTATGGGGAACGTTTTTTTTTATTTTAATATTATTATTATATGGAAATCAAATTAAAGGTAAAAACTTTTACTATCTAAATTATGAATTTTTTCCAAAAAAACGTAATTTTATGAAAAAATTGTTACATTTTTTTTTGTTTTTTAATAGTCTTGGCTTAAAGATATAAAAGAGTATGTAGAAATAAATAAAAAATAAATAAAATACCGACTCCTGGGTAGAAGAGCTACCTATCTCGGCAGCGATTGAAACGCCCTATTTCAGAAAACTTTTCAATATCGCCCTACTTCAGCATTTGGTTAAAAACACCCTATCTCAGAATTCGGTTCAAAAATTAGCTGAAATAGCTGAAAATTAAACATATATTGAATATGTGCTGAGATTGGGCTCTTTTGAATCGGCAGCTGATAGGGCGTTTTTAAACCGAATTCTGAGATAGGGCGTTCTTCAACCAGATTCTGAAATACGGCGTTCTAGAAAAGTTTTCTGCGATAAGGCGTTTTTGAACTGGCTACCGAAATAGGGCGATCTTCGCCCTATAATACATTTGCGGAGCTTCTCCTCTGAATTGTGGCGTGCGCCTTGATGTTGTCACACAAAGGGGAGGGACCTACAGTTTTACGCCGAGTCCGAACGGCGATGGTATTTTTATGAGAAGCTATTTTCATTGCATAAATATACTCGGAGGTTTGCCATTGCCTGCCGAGGGGCGAAGAAAATTAGAAGAAAAAAAACTTATTTATTTTATGTTGGGTTGAATCGTTCGGATTTATGGTTAATTGGCTGGCCAAATTTAAATAAGAATAAAGGAAAAGGTTGGTAATGAAAATAAAATGAAAGTTTCATAATTAATGCAAAAAAAAAAATTATATTAGGAAAGTACCAGTTATTACCTTTAATTTTATGTACATATTTTATTATGATCTGTTAAGTTTTAAGAATTTAATGTTTAGTGATAGTAAAAGTTATGTGCAGGTATGTATTCTACGATATTAGATACACATTTTCCGCCTCTGGCAACACCGACATTGTCAACTACGAAAAATCAGCTGTTTATGGTTATGGCACCTATAATCGATGATATGTAATGTGGTTATGGCTATGTCAATGGTTATGGCCATGGCGTTATGGTATGTCACCACTAATTTAATCTTAAAAGTAGGTACTATCGATCTGTATTTTTAGTTTTTCCATAGCTAAACGGTTGGTACACTCTTTGTGTTCCCATAAAAGAAAAATTAAATGCTTTCCCAGAAATGTATGACTTTCTTACATGCAATAAGTACTGTTGTTGTTGCTGTTGTTGTAGCGGCACTACTAAGCCCCCCCTATTTCGGGTCTACGTTCAATCATTGTCGTCAAGCTCAACTAACGGGAGGATCAGGAAACGAGCGGTTTCGATGGGTTCGGACCAGAGGGAGAGGGGTGTTAGTTGAGTCGGATTGAGCTGGCATGTAAAGAGGTGGTTGGTGTCGTGGGGGGACTCTCCACATGCCGGGCACTCATTGGGGATATTGGGGTCGAGTCTGGACAGGTAGCTGTTAAGGCGGCTACAGTATCCAGACCGTAATTGAGCCAGGGTCAATAAGTACTGTAATTCCAGTGGGTTATCTTTCCCCTCCTTATCACTCCCAACTCACATCCCATACAACTCGCTAAAATCCAACACACCACAATCAAGCAATGCGCCCGCTTGCGCGCAACGAGCGAATTCGGTAGAAAAAAACCATGTAATAAAACAACAAACATAACATTAAATACTCACCATTTTAACCCCGCATTTGAAAACACAATGCAAACATTTGAAATGGCGAGAGGTATATGTATGCACTTGTGTATGTGCCCTGCGTTGATTTTGTTGGAATTAAATCCCTTCTCCAAAAGAATACTTTTTAATGTCTACACTTTTCACTTAATAACCATTAGCACAAATTACTATTTTACCATTGTATATTTTTGTATAAAATAAATTTAAGAAATACGTTTTCCACCGTCAGCCGACATTTGTCAGCGAGCAACGAGCGTGCATGTAGCTCAACGAATGGCTTCGACAATTCGACTTTTGTATGAAGAAAAAGGTGCGTGGCGCACGAGACGAGAATCCACAGCGGTTTGTTGTTGGTGCGCGTATGCCAGCGCCTGTTATTGTTTGTGTTGTAACGTTGGTAGTCTGGCACACTTCTTTATATTAGTTTTTTTTTTTTAACAAAAATTTTATTCAAATTGTTAATTTACTATACATTCCGTCAGTTTTCCTAATCTGTCACATTAACCCACAAAAAACTTTTGCGATTTAGCTGCAATGAACTAGCCACAATTGCTTTGAAATTTCCGGTACCGAATTTTTTCATCTTCGCCATTTATACTTTTCACAGCCTTTATCAGCTACTACGCTTTAACATCAAATTCGCTGGTGCTCGTCCGCCGTGCTGCCGTTCTACGGTCTCCGTGCCATGCCCGCCTTGGAACGAGTATACCGCTCCTGTAAGTGTACTGCCCCACTTTCGTTTCTTTCAACTTTTAGTATCTTCACGATTCACAAGCCGATTTTACATTTATTACAAAAGTTTCTAGGAGTTTTTTGCTCACTTTTAACTTAAAAATTGTTTATATATTCAACTTTTTACTGCACAAAATTTACTTCAAAAACGCCAAACGCGACACGATGCTTTTCGCAGCGAACGAACAGTGAAACCGAGAAGCGAAAGACGAGCGAACGATGGCTGACGGCATTGCCAGGCAAAATTAATTGAAGATTCTTGAAATACACTCAGAAGCAAATGAATTTCTGAATTAAAAAATTAATTAAACCAAAAAAACATGAACCAAAAAGATCCATTCATTTACATATACAGAAAGACCATAAAGGTTAGGTACAGCGAATTTGTTAGAATACGGGCAACTATTTTTTAAATATTTTATTTTTCGCTCATTTTTTATATAAATATGGTTAATTCTACAACAAAAACCCCAAAAAGAAAAGCTCCAAACCTTGTGCAAAATTAGAGAAAATTCTACAAAATTTCATTCAAATATTGCACTTTTTATTTACGCTCTCTAAAAAAATTTGAGTATGCAGTTTTTCAGCCCATTCAATTTTAGTATAATAATGTGCAAGTATGAGGAAGCTAGGACTTACCATTGATTTTTGGGAAATTTTTTTGTTGAAGGTGTCGCACATTTTTTCCATATAAAAAAATTATCAAACGCAGAACGTATACTTAACCGCAGTCTGCGTACGCAGAATTTTGTAGATTACTGGAGCCCTCAGTGTTGCTTACTACAGTGTTGCCACTGATCAATGCCTTTTCATAAACTACCTTTTCAACTACAATTTTTCGTGCTATAATATATCGTAGCTAAATATAAACTACTTAGTTTTCAACAAAAAACCTTATTCATTAGTAAATTTCAAATAGTTTAAACGTATTTTGAATAGGAAATAACTTTTTTACCATCTGCAAAACTGACGAAGTGGCAACAATCTATAGAAGGCAGAAATCAGCTGACACGGAAAAATTTAAATTCCGCAGCTTTCTGCGCTTCATTTAGATGGCGCTCTGGTAAGATAGATCGTGTCAGCTGACTCGGGTTTACGTACCGGTAGGTTTACGTTCTTGACTAATTTCAGCTTTAATTGTAGCAGTGCTGGAAATTTCCAGTGGAATATTAGTTTAGGTACTAAAATTTAGGTCAACTCGCACACAGCCTAAAACTACATAGGCAACAAGAATGATACAATTAATAGAATTGTTCGCTGCACCGTGCATGGGCAACTAATGGGGCAAGCAGTGTTCCCACCCTGCTGCGATTGCATTAAATTTACTGCTTTACTGCACTTTTGCTGAAAAATCAAAAGGCAGTGCCCAAGGCGCATCCATATAAAAGTATGTTTAGATATAAACATAATCTCAATCAAAGCTAGTTTTTAATCACCATGTTTACACAGGCTCAGATTATTAGCCGTCAAATTTTTGTGCTTGTTATTCTCATATCTCAAGGAAAAGTTACGTTTCTTCTCTGTACCACCCTACCGCTATATTAGCAATTTCAATAATATTTAAACTTAATATTTTATTAAAAAATACCTTTATAAACCTTTTTTCCTTGCCAGCTGCCATTTCTGTTTAGACTGCTTTTACACAGTTCAAGTATGACTGCTTTTACACAGTTCAAGTGTTGAATTCAATTCTGCTTGCATATGCAAGAGAGAGTGTGAGAAGAAAAGGGACGAGTACGCATGCGTCTGTACGGTCAAGTCGTTTCAACTTTCTTGCTTTGCTTTTGAAATTTTCGTTGTTTCTTATTTAAAGAACCAAAAACTTTAATTCAACAGAATTGAAGCATGTAAAAGCAAATAGAAAACACAAAAGATAATGATCAAAAATTGCTTTCAAGTACTTGAATCATGTAAATCGGGTGTTACTTTTACATTTGGCATTTCCCCTCTTCAGCGCAAAAATAATCGATGAAACTAGGCTGGATACCGAAAAGTTATCGGTTTATTCTGAGATTATTTTATAACTACAGATTATGGAGGGAGGAATTTTGTATGGCTAATCCATTTCTTTAATTACAGAGGGAGTAAAACTCGTAAATTATATTATATTATATTTCAATGTAGTATAAGCATATAAGTAAAAATCCCGTGTATTTTGTTATTGATGTTTGGTACTTAAAATCGCTTAAAAATTACTGAAATAAACCACCGACAAAATACAAATAAAGAAGCAAAACAGAAATAGCAAACTTCAAAATTACGAACCTCACACAGTTTTTTCTTAATTGCTATTACAAATGGTTGATTCTCAATTGGTCAGAACTGGGCCCATACTCCGTAGTTCGAATCGATAGTAAATTTGTTCGAATTCGAAAGTTTGGTACTATAAAAGTGTTAGGCGTTCGAATGTAAATTGTTTTCGATTCTGTTCTAATTGGTTCATGCATTTTTAGCTCGTCGATACTGTTTAGTATTCGCAATCTTTACTCGGTACTTGCCAAAAATTATCGATACTACTCAGTACTCATGAAAAGTATCGACGTTCTGTACTCGGTTCTCGTATCGTTCTATCACAAATTGTGATTATAATATTAAAAAATTTAAAATATTAAAAAATTTACATTAAAAAATGACTACGCTGCGTCCATTCACTTGCGATGATCTCTTCAAATTCAATAATGTGTGAGTGCAACGTTTTGCGTGCAGTTTTTTAAGTGTTCTAGCTCAGCCATTGCCTAAGATTTTATAAAAATTATGCCATATTTATTAATTTACAGCAACTTCGATCCATTGACAGAAACTTATGGGCTTTCTTTTTACACACAATATTTGGCTAGGTGGCCTGAATACTTCCAAGTGGCCGAATCGCCAAGTGGTCAAATAATGGGTTATAGTAAGTAAAACATAAAGCCCTGAGATGTTTACTAACCGCTTGTTTATTCTCTCGCGCAGTTATGGGAAAGGTAGAAGGACACATGGAAAATTGGCATGGCCATGTAACTGCATTGACGGTTTCACCTGATTATAGGCGTCTAGGTCTGGCTGCATTGCTGATGAATTTCTTAGAGGATATCTCTGAAAAGTATGTTTGAGTATTAAAAAAAAATCAGTATGTATTTACTTTATGTCTTATACATATATCTTCAGAAAACGTGCCTACTTCGTTGATCTATTCGTGCGCAAGAGCAATCAGGTGGCAATAAATATGTACCAAAATCTGGGCTATATCATTTACCGCACCATACTCGATTACTATGCAGGCGAACATGACGAAGACGCTTATGGTATGCATGGAAAAGTTCATATTATATTCTTATTTTCTTGACTAACATACAATTCATTTTTTTGTTTAGACATGAGGAAGGCCTTATCTAGGGACGTGGAAAAGAAATCTATTATACCATATACACATCCGGTACGGCTGGAAGATTTAGATACCAATTAAGATTAAAAAGCGCATTTATTTGCTGCTTGCGAACATTACAACAACATAAGCATGCCTTAACATTAATAATTCATAAATAAACATTACCACAAAGTCAAGCAAATTATTTGCATACATACATACAATAAATATTATAAATGTATACCTTCTGACATGTGGCTAATTGGATCGTGTTAACCGCTTTTGCAATTATTTGAAGCTGCTAATACATATGTTTGTATGTCGTTTCCAAAGTGAATTTTTGTAGTATGTATGTGCTAGCTATCTTTATACGTAATGGCTAAACAACTTCAATTCTGCTCTTAGGAATGTAACTAATTCTTAAAAAAAATCTATCCACCTGTATTGTTTGTACACCGTTGAAAACAAAGACATGAGCTCTGCATTTCTTTTGTTTACTACTTCTAAAAGCAGCACCCCACAACACATTTATTCAATTATCAGGTAATTTCAATGCGAACAAGATAGAAAACATTCTACCAACTACATACATGTAGGTGTATATAGTTACTTTAATATAGAAAGGTCGTATCTCGCATCGTCGCTGAAATACAAAAGCCGTAACTAACTAAAACTACAAAGTCCCTTTTTGATTGATTGTGATACATATAATCGATTAAAAAGTCGCCACATCGTTATTAGTTAGTCACGGCATTTTTGCATTTCAGCTACGATGTGAGAGGGGGCCTTTCTATATTCAGGTAACGGATATGTATGTTATAATCATTTAAAAATATGTTTGAAAATTTCCTTTTTTTCAGATAACAGCACGCCAGCTACATCAGGCCAATGCAAGTCAACCTCCCTCAATCATGGAATAACCCGAGTGGCTTAGAAAAGCTTAAATTTAAATTTGCAAGATTCTAGTCTGATGTTTTGAGTCCTGCGAGTTCAATATGGTTAAATAATTACTTTCCTTATTCTACGTCTGTTCTTTGAAAAGCTATTACTATTTTTTGATATTGCGAGAGTAAGTACATATGTATGTATAGTTATGGAAGGTAATAATTGGAAAGGATATCGTTTAACTTAATTCACAAAGGCCCTAACCAACATTTTTTTTTATTTTCCAGCAGAAGCAAAAAAAAACATTATGAAAAGAGTATCAAAAACAAATAGGCTCTTTAAAAGTGGCATGAAACTCCGTTATTTTTGGTACTAGCACTTTAAAATTTTAACTGAAGGTGTATTTTAATACATCCTACTAAAATCTTAAAAAATGCAGTTTCGAAAAAAGTTTGGTTAGGGCCTTTCTGAATTTAGGTAGCGATATGCAGTTTTCTAATTAATATTTTACTTTGCTTTTATAAAAAAAAGGTATTCGCACACCCTCAAGAGAAATTCAAGTATTTAATTTTTTTTTGCTAAACAGGCTACCAGCCAGAAAAATGGGGAGTGTGTAGACACTGCCTTATAGCCACAAGCTCCGCAACCGTGGATCTCAGCTTGACTTTAAGTTCACATGCCCAACGTTATGCTACTTTAGATGAAACTATCCGCACACCGGTAGAGAATCATTTAAACTTTTTAAATACCTACAAACAGTCCGCTGATCCATTTTTGGCTGTAATCCAAGAATTTTTCGACAAAGTGCCACAACATAAACGAGTTGCTTTCAAAACTGATATTCTCAATTATAGCTACAATAATATAATAATAGATTGGCGCTTACACATATGTTAGTGTTTGGCCGAGCTTCTCCTCCGATTTGTGGCGTGCGCCTTGATGTTGTCACACAAAGCGGAGGGACCTACAGTTTTACGCCGACTCCGAACGGCGATTGTATTTTTATGAGAAGCTGTTTTTCATGGCAGAAATACACTCGGAGGTTTGCCATTGCCTGCCGAGGGACGACCGCTGTTAAGAAAAAACCTTTTTTCTATATTTTTGCGATGTTGCTTTGACCAGGGTTTGAACCCAGGCATTGTGGAGTGGAAGCGCGCATTGCTTACCACTACACCACAGCGGCCACCAACTACAATATGTACGCGGAAATTAAGGACTGAATGATAAAAAAAAATAAATGGTGCTGAGTGAATTTAAAATTTGGATATTGCATCGAGGATTTGATATTCTATAACGAGGCATTGGTCCAACTCCGCCAACTTCGTTATATCGTGGTTTTTAGTAAATACGGAGCTAGACTTATAAAAATTAATAAACTTTAAATAACAGCCAAACTTAATAAAACGCAAAAAAGGCAAATAAAGGCACTAAAAACAGAAAAACCCGAAAAATAAACCAAAAATACGTATATTTCAGGAACTTTTATTTTACAAGTAAAAAGAGAAAAACTATGAACCAGTTTCATTATATGAAAAATTTGTACTATGATCCTTTGACTATTTTCTCCTCTCGAGTTTTTAACTCCTACAACTTTAATCCCTATAGTTGTAGTAACAATTAACCACAAGATGCATTTTGAAGTTTTCTGGCAACATTTTCATTACATTTTCGCGAAGAAAGGCCTTGGATATACTAAACGTGCGCTCGACGTGAGCTGATACAAGTGGCGCTCAATTCCCCATAAATCAAATTTTAAGGCAAAATTTTTCGTCCGACATATTGATTTCATCAAATTGCCACGGTATTTATTATAAGAGAAAAGAATAAAAGTCAATCAATAATCAATATATTAAGACAAATATCTTCCGAGTCATCTATAATTATTATTCAAGGGCTTATATTATAAAAATCCTTTCATAATAATTATCAGAGAGATAAATATTTTTTAGTATTCCACTTATATTATAAAAGTTTTTTTATAATAATTATGAGCGCGAAAAAATTTTTTAAGTCTTAAAAGACGGGAGCATTTCAGGATTAGTTGGGGACCAGTTCGGCGCTAGGTAGGGACCATTCGGGACAAGTTGGGGAGCAGTTTGGGACCCGTTCGGGACTATATACAACATTTTTTTCGTACTCATAATTATTATCAAAAGACTTATAATATAAGTCTCAAAATAAAAGTCTTTGAGGACATAAAAATGTTTATCTCAATGATAAATATTATGACAAGACTTTTATAATATAAGTCTCAAAATAAAAGTCTTTGAAGACTTAAAAATATTTATCTCGCTGATAATTATTATGAAAAAACGTCTATTATATAAGTCTTAAAAAAATAGTTATCGATGACTTAAAAATATTTTTTTGTTTTTTTTTTTTGTAATTTAAAGTTACTTCCTAATTCTTTATAAGAAGAATTAATTGGCCAGCAAAAAAAAATTTTTTAAATCTTCAAAAAAAAAGATTTATTTGACAGAATTTTTTCAAGAATTTTTTAGATTTTTGAAATATTAATCTTCACTTGAAAGATTTGTTTACGAAAATATTCTGGCAACACTCATTTCCGCTCCAACACACACGATTGTTGTTGCCTTACTGCTATTTGCAGCAAAAGCATGGTTGTATTGTTGCTTGATACACGTTCACAGCCAAACGGCTTTGGTCGCTGAGGGCCGTACGGGTTTTTTCCATGAGCTGTTCCGATTTTCGCTGTCGTTGGCATTACCCAATTACAAAGAATGCACTGTGGAGTTACATATGTATTTGTACACTGACATATGGCATATTTTTGATTAGGGATATATAATTTACATTACCCCATACATACGTATACACGAAGTATACATATATAGTACATTCATACATATGTATATTGACATATTTATCTTGAAACTAGAAGATATCGATTTTGCGTTGATCGTCATTTCCGAAACTTTAGACAGATTGAGTACAGAAAAGGTCGAAATGGTCACTGTGCGGAGCATAGTTCACAAGCCGTTCCCATTTGCTTCGGAACTGCATTGCAACCCTGAAACGAAATGGCCGCAAATAATACGGCGAACAACCGAACACAGCCGAATCTTGCCATGTCAACGATTTCAGACGAACTGGGCACGGTTGCCACTCTAGTAAAATGTTATCAGAATTGGTACTTTGACACTTAAGTTTATGATTTTTCAAAAAGTGTATTTAATCGATTCGGAAAAGGCAGAAATCATGTATGTACATACATACCTATGTAAACCTCTAGGCAACTTTAATACAATCTCGAAGGTGTAAGTAACGCCCATTGTGTATGTCAAAAGAAAGAAAAGGTTTTTAATACTTTGGGTATTTTTTTTTTAATTGTTGGTGACATTTTGTCCAAGTGTGTGGCAACCGTGGAACTGGGTACAAATGGACGCGTTTTGGCAGCGGCGAAGCCATGGTGAATACAACAACAAACAGCTGAGTAGTGCTGCCACAGAGCTGGAACGAAAAGTACAATTTCATCGATGGAAAATGCCTTCTGAAACCAGCACCTGATAAATTAATAGATGGTTAGCCAAGTATTTCGGGCGCTTGCAAGCGATTACCATTTTAATATATCCATTTAGCTGTTATGTCAAATTCGTCCTAGAAACCCAAAAAATGCAGCTAGGACAGTTTTATGTGAACTGTGCAAGTCATTTTTGACGTTAGCTAAGATACGATTCTGTATGCAGTCTAAGGCATATTGGACAGGTAGTATCAGCAAACGTTGATAGTGGGCATTGCAATGGATGGATCAGTGCTTTTTGAAGCAAAAAAATGAAGCACGAAAAATGCACAAATATAATTTCGATTGACGTTGTTGTTGTAACATCATTCAAGCTCCCCGGAGTTTTTAGGGAGTGATGCTGGAGTGCCCGTCCTTGTCCAGATATACATTTGTACGTAAATCTGGGTCGTTCCGGTTACGTAGACCCGACTGTCGTGGGAACTCTTCATGCATGACTACACGAATTAGGTCGAAGAAGATTTGAAGACACGAGTTGCTTTCAATCTTTGGTTAGTTATGAAGATTAGTAAAAAGCTAGAGTGCAGAAAAAGATGCAGAACTTGAGAGTTTCAATGTATTTGATATGTGGCATCCCCATCCACAGCAAGAAGGCGAGCGAGTCGTAAAATGAAAAATCATCGGTCAGGCAGCGACGTTGTCGACCGCGACCCAAAGCACAACGGCACAGCAACGACAACGATTACCAACCGGGCACAGCGCATACGGCAGAACGCACAAACAAACATACGCACGCTCACACAAACACCAGCTAGAGCACAATGAACGCGCAGTCTTGTATTTGAAATAAAATCCGGAGAAGGGAAAGGGAGGACAACGAAGCGAACCACAAAAGAGAGATGAAGATAAAACGAGGAAAAAATGATGTCGATTTTTGTTCGTCGCTCGCGTAGACTGCGAAACTTGAAATTGAATTGAAAATTATTTTTACTGTCGTTGGTGTAGAGGAGGCGATTTTGATGATAAAGTAAAGTTTTCCAAGCGTAAACGAGCCATTATTGACCAATTTTGAATTGAGGTAAGTGCAAAATTGTGTTTTTTAGAAGTAATAGTGCCACCTGCATATTTAAAATTAAATTAGGCGATGTATATTGAAGAAAAGAAAGTGTTCCAAGTTGAAGGGAAACTCGATGTTGAGCTGAATTTTTAAAGTGAATACGATTATGTTCTCCCTTTAAAGCCAGGATGATTATTGGACACACAAAGCAATCTATGAAGCAAACTCGTAAAATTAAAAAGACTTCATAATGGGAAAGAGCAAGCCAGTAGCAGCCAAAAAAGAAATTAATTTTGTTTTAATGTTGAGTTTTAATTTTGGACAAATATTGATGAGTTTATTATAGATATGTAGTGTACCCACTAGTAGTTTTCCAATTTTTAGCAAAATAACCAGCATACGCTCGCATCTTCCCTACAGCCATTACGATTCATCCACCACCACTAATACCATTGTCATTATCATCACTACCACAGTTGCGAGTGTGGTACCAATACCAGCAACCACCAGTGCAACCACTGTTTTGCTAACCAACATTGCCATCGATCGATCCATCTGCCGAACGCGATAGCTGCGGCGGCAATAGCACCGGGCATACACTTTTAGAGGAAAATACTTTCGGAAACGCCAACGTGATCGCCACCTTTAACACAGCAGCGGTCTTCGATATGACAACTAACAAGGACATTGCGTCGTTCTTCGAGAATGGCAACACGTACCAATTCGAGTACTGCTATAAACTTTATCCACAAGTGCTAAAATTAAAGGCAGAAAAGCGAAGCAAAAAACCACAAGAGCTGATACGTTTGGACGATTGGTATCAAAACGAGTTGCCAAAGTTGATAAAAGCACGAGGGAAGGATGCCCACATGATATACGACGAGTTGGTGCAGACAATGAAATGGAAGCAGTCTCGTGGAAAGTTTTATCCACAGCTCTCGTATCTGGTGAAGGTAAATACGCCGCGCGCTGTTATGCAGGAGACAAAGAAAGCTTTCCGTAAGCTGCCCAATCTTGAACAGGCCATAACGGCACTCTCAAATCTCAAAGGGGTTGGCACCACCATGGCATCGGCGCTATTGGCAGCTGCTGCACCTGATTCAGCGCCATTCATGGCAGATGAGTGCCTAATGGCAATTCCAGGTACGTATTGAAAGGATTTCATTATTCTTTTCGACATATAAAAGTAAATAAAATAGCGTTAGGCTAGAGTGACAAATATAATATACCTAGTAAAATGAATAGAAGAAATATACAAACTAAGAAAACATTTACGTTAGTATTTGCGCAGTTTAATTGCTTTGGTTTCTTTGAATTACAGAAATCGAGGGTATTGATTATACCACCAAGGAGTACCTCAATTTTGTGCAGCACATTCAGACTACTGTTGAACGCCTAAATACCGAGGCTGGCGGCGAAACACCGTTTTGGTCGCCACATCGCGTGGAGCTGGCTCTCTGGGCCCATTATGTTGCGAATGACTTGAGTCCAGAGCTGTTGGATGAAATGCCCGGACCAGGCGCTGGTGGCGGTGCAAATACCAATGGTAGTGCAGTAAAGGCAGTAACACAGGCAGCTAAAATAATTAGTGGTGAGGCTGACGATACAAATGACGGCGATGATGAAAGTTTAGGTGCAGGTGGGATGTCAAAGCTATTTTACCTTTTTAAGCTTACGTTTTTTTTTGAGTGAAAAAAATTTACTTTCAGCTGAAAATGATCACACCAACACAGCACCCATTGTAATAGCGGCTAGTGCTTTGCAGGATGGCGATTCTAACTTTGTTTCGAACGACTCCACTTCACAAGAGCCCATCATTGATGAGAACACCACACAGACCACTGCTACAACCTCAACCGACGATGGCGAAGTTGGCACACCACTCGCCTCAGATTCAGAGAGCAACTTGGAGGCACCAGAAAAGGCTAAACTTAAACACAACAACAGTAATAGCAGCATAAATACAAACACAAATAGTAATAGCGACATTGAAGGCATTGGCCACCTTGTGAGCAACAGCCGACAGAAGGAAGCTGCCGCCACGGTCGTAGGAAATGGCAACGGTAATGGAAATGGTACTTTAGCGACTTTGGTTGCACCTGGTAGTGATGGAGAAAACAGCAGTTGCTTGCGTTCAACGGGAAATGAGGAAGGGAGCGATGAAGATGAGGAAGACGCAGAGGACGAAAGCAGTAACAGCAACAGCCGCCACATCGGACAGAGCCACAAGTCAATAACGCCAGTGTTTGGCGGTAATGATGCTATAAATTACACCACAGCCATCGCTAGCGACTCCAACAACGATTCCGCCCTCAGCAGTGTTGTCGGAGCCGTTGTGGCGCAGAAGCGAGCATTGCAATGCGCCGATGGTGGCAGCGAAGTCGACGGAATCTTAACATCAGATGAAGCACACAGTCAACCAGAGCTGAAGAAAGTACGAAACGAATAAGTTACAATGGATAAGCGGTTTAACTAGAGCGTAATTAAAATATAGCATATAGAGTGAATGCGCGCTGCCGGTGGGGCAGGAGAAAAGACACAAACCTAAAAAAATAACGTAAAGTGCCGCAAGACGAATGATCGGAGTAGCGCGCGCAGCATTGCAGGATCACATTCTTTAACATTAAGTAAAATTTTTACAGATAACACCTTAACAAAGAAAAAAAAAAAACAAAAATGTGGAAATTAAACAGAAGAGTAAAATAAAAGCAGTCGAACGATGAATGCTAAGGAAAGCGATTACCGACAGAAGCGCAGACATGCTGCGTTCCAAAAATTGCAGCTATGTACTAGTAACAAATGCCTTGAACTTACTCACTGAACAAATAAATACCCAGTTACGATACAATGTAGGCACAGTGCTTTTTGGCTTGTCCTAAAGCTTTAACCTCAGATTAAGGCTGTGTACTACTGCTGCCGCCTTCTGTTGAATTTGCATTTCACTTTACACTTTTAATTCACAAGTTTATTTGGTTTTTATTTTTTATTCTTCATACCACATTATTTTTTAAATAATTGAGGAGGTCTTCAAAATAAACACCTTCTTGAATTAAAAAAATATATAATATTAGTTTAAAAATAATTTTTACTTAATTTATCATTAAAGAATATTTATTTCTGCATTTTTCCCCAACAAAAAGTAACTGCAAGTAAAAGTACATCTAATTAAATAACTAGTAAAAAAAAAACGTAAAGTACTTCTTTGATTAGTTTACACTTAATGTAAAACGAAACTACGCAAATACATACATATACTTGGATACAAAAAAGAGTATTCAAAATCAAAGTTGAGACGAAAATGACTAAACAGTAAAAATCATTGCAAAATCATAACGCAAATTTAAATAATAAAAAAATACAGTAAGTAATGCAAATTATTTTTAATTAGTAATGTAATGTATACTACTTTAAAGCAAATTATAATGCCACACACACACACACATATATACATACTTATTACATGCTAGTGTACATCTGCATCCATATCCACAATCATTTTGAAACACTTGCAAACATTATTTTACTATAACAATAAACAGTGATGAAAAGTTAAAAATCCAAAAATATGGATATGTTTTCGGCTACGAAAAATAAGCTCAACATAATTGGATAAATATCTATGTACATATGTACATGTGTCAATTTCAATTTATGTATACCGCATTCGTGAGACACCTTGCACTGGCACATTTGCATACACAATTTGTAGGTTGCGTTGCATAAAAGTCAACTGCCCCTTTGGAGTTTAATCGCTTGAAAGGCACAAATTTGGTTTTATGTAGATTGCTAATATTTTACTCGCAATGTTTCCTTTTTTATTTAAGTCTACTTAAAAAGGTTAATAGAAATAGAGGAATATGCAAAAGTGATCAACAAATCCACTACTACCTTAAATAGAAAGCAAAATAAGAAATACAAATTGAAATTTTTTACAATAGCGCATTTACAATACATATAGAGAGCAAAAAATAAAATTATAGCAACAAAAATGAAAAATATTCGACCTAATCGCGAAATCCATGTGAACAAACATTCCCAAAAAATTATAAAGCAAACCAAAAAAAAAATTCTCAATTTGTTTTTGTTTTGCCTGTACATTATGGGAACGATTTATTCACATGGAATTGGCTATAAGGATGATTAAACCAGGCAAATCGAAAAAAAAACTTAATTTAAGGTACACGTAGTTATAGAAATCCTTATATACATACATACATACATATATTAAAAGCGTGAAAAAACTGACAAAAAACCCAAAATAAATTTAAAGGTATAAAATATAGGTAATAAAATTTTTGTAGTGAAAAAAATCAAAAGGGCAACATACATAAATTGTAGCATATAAAACAGGGCTGAGTTTAACAAGGCAACATGTTAACGATTCCGAGTTGAAAATAAATGTCGTCAGGTGACCACAAGATTTGATGGTTGATGTCGAGGATGCAAAGTAAAATGAGTACATAATTGCAACAGCAACGGTATGTAAACACGCAAATGACTATAAAAAGTAATACAAATAAACAAAAACTAAAAAAAAAAAGAATTTAAACGAGACTTAACTGCTAAATTAAATTTGCTTATGCGTATGCATCTCGGAGGAAATCTATTAACGGACAATTTCTTTGAAAAGTAAGTATGGAAATGTCATCTAAAATCCCTATGTTCATTGCCAATTACAAGAATATAGCCTACGTAGTTGAAAGGCACCATGTATGGTCAATTATGTATTTGTTTTAAGATCTCCGATGATCTATTTAGGTGTTGCTAAAACCTATACAGCTCTGTTCCAGTCATGAAATGCCAAAGTTAACAAGTGCTCGTCGCAATATGAAACTCACCTGGAGGCACTGCCAAAAATATGTAGGAGGCTTGACTTCGTGGTGGCTTGGAAGTTTGTACTGCTGTTGTTGTTGTAACAGCACAAAGATTCCCCAAAGAGTTTTATGCGGAGTGTTGTTGGAGTGACAGTGCTTGGTCTGATATAAATCTGGGTCGTTCCGGTTACGTATACAGGACTGTCGTGGGAACTGAAGTTTGTGCTCTTTATAATTGTTATAAAATTTAACTAAAAAAATATCAAACGAAAGGAATTTACATTCTTAATTTAATCAAGAAAAATATATACATACATATGTATATACAGTCTTGCTTCACCTTCGTTTTATACGCAAATCAAAATGGCGTTCATATGTTCCGCCACATTCGAAAATGGCGCATTCGTTTCAATTTCCTTCGGATCACTCGCTAGTTTTGTCAACGAGTAATTGCAGCTTTAACAAAAAAAATGGCAATATCCAAACTTTCCAAAGTGGCAAATATTTGCCAACTTCCGCAAAGCACAGTGTTTTAACTTGTAAAGTAAAAATTACTGACAGAGAATTTAAATTCCGCATACTATACAATTGTGTACATACGTGAAAGTTTCTGCTTACGTTGAGGCATTAATTTTCCTACATAGAAATGTATTTTATAGCTACATTCAAAATGGCCAACGACGATTCACATCGGCTTACTGCCGATGCATATGAATAAAATCGAAAGAAATAGGTATGTATGTATGTATATTCAACCATGCGGATGTATGAGCGTGTGTGTAAGCCGAAGCCGGCAAAACACCATTGCCAAGGGAACTGAAGCGCTAGAGGATGAAAGACAGCGTAGATTTGTGCCAGGTAGCAACTACGTTGCTGTTGCTATACACATAGCAGACAACTTTTGTTAGTATCCGGCAACACTGCACATTGTTGTTGTTTACACAAAAAACATACATACATACATATATAAAAATAAAATAAAATAATTACATATGTTTACATAAAAATAAAATACAAGGCAGGTATGTGCATAAGTGAAGAACTAAGTAAAACAGGCAAAGCAAGTGTGATGATAAATTAGATGCGAGGGATCAAGCGCGGAGTACAAAGCGAATGCTTGATGTGTGGAAAGTGGAAAGCAGGAGGACGCAGAAAGAAACTACCCCCGTGATTATGGTTGTATTGTAGTTTGTCGTATAAGTAAGTTTTGCTTTTGTTGTTATCGCATGCGGAAATTGTACGATGTGTGAATTGAAAAGTGCGCTGGTAGGCTGGTGTGTTTGTAGATATGTACGTATGTGTGTATATGTATGAAAGTACATTTTTAATGAATAACCCTGTTTCTGACTAGCGGTCGCTTGGTAAAAATAAGGGACGTTCCATAATAAGCACAGCTAAGTTTGGAAATTATATTTTGTTAAAAGGGTTCCCAGCACAGCAATCTACAGGCTCGCAAGAAGCCTTTCAAAACTGACAAAAGCGGCTGATGTTCGATAACCGGTGGCGATTGTACATATGTATGTGATGACCTACATACCCAGATCTCCAATTTTCCATTACCGTTGAAATCTAAATTTTTGCTAACCGGTAAACGGCACGCTTGGCAACTCTACAATTGAGTGAAATTACTTTGTACATACTAGCAAATGCAGCACTACTAACAAAGAACTCTATTAGCGAGCTACTAAATACAATACACGCTTTTGCGCCAGCCTGTAGCCGTGATAGCCATTCAGTGGATAAGCAAAGTCGCTCAAGTGAGAATGTGTCGTTTTTGAGTGCGCATCGCACGGCGTAGTGGCAATATATATGTATATAGAAAATATCTGCAAGTAAATTTGCTGCTGCAGCAAAATTGTATATCAACAAGAATTGCTTAAGGCAAAAACCAAAAAGCAAATAGAATTGGAAATAAAAGAAAAAGCAGAAATGTAAGCATTTCAACAGAAAGTGTTGAATATACATTAATAAATACTGAGAAGAAATAATAGACAAACAAGTTAATTTCAACAACCGTGCAAATGAAATCGAAAATATTTCGTGTCGCGGCGCATTGAAGAAAAAGTTCGGAGCGAGAGAAAAAACGAAACGAAAACTTTTTGCTTTGCGCTAGTGACAGAGAACTTATAATAATACATAATTGTACTTATAATAATAATTATAGTATGTTCTCTGTTAGTGATTTGGTGAAAGAAATTCACTTGCGCCTGCTGCTGCTGCTTTCACCACTGCCGCCCCCCGACTCCCCTATCTATTCCAGCAGCGCTTTAACGCACAACAACACCTTTTATGCCAATTTATTTAAATGTGTATGTACATACATATATATATATATATATATATATGTATGTGTATGTATGCACATATGTACATAAATAAATGATATACATAAATGTGTACTACAATGGCAAACGCATCTGCCCTGTGAACGCCAGCTGTCAATGAAGCGCCCACAAGCCGCTCAGCGCTCAGCAATATTGGCTCATTGTGCTCGAGTGCGCTCAATAGATGTACGAGTGGTTTTGATTGTTTTTTTTTTTCTTTAATTTGGGGTATTTCATGGTTTTTTATTTTATTTACATTTTTTTTTTCGAAATACTACATACATACATACATACATATGTACATACAGACAAACGCACATGCATATTAGAACTTGGCAGTGGTTCGCTTAATGATGCGCGACGTGCACACATACTTAAATATGTACATAAATAAATAAAATTATTGGAATTTCAAATAAAATCTGGTATGAAAAAGATTAAATTTTGATTGTGGCAATAAAAAAATGTGTGGGGCGGCTGCTGGAAACACAAAAGCAAAAATACAATAAATAAATTGTGGTTTCAGTGGAAATATCAGTACAAATATAACGACAGTGTGCGGAATATCTATGTATGTACATATGTATATTTGTGGTATTTTATTTATTTTTTAACAGCATAGTGTAACGTTTATGTGATACGCGCAAATTTTTTATTTATGTATGTATGTATTCTTTCTTTTCTCTTTAATTTTTTCTTCGCTACTCACCCAAATAAAATATAGTAACAATAGCTTGGACTTAGTAGGGGGATTTACATACATATGTATGCATGTATGTATGTAGCGCGCCGCACGTAACTAAATGGAGGCGTGTTGCTCTAGTCAGCGCTTATCATAATCCATAAACCATAAATACCAGGGGGGGCGCTGGAAAAGAAATGAAAAGGTTTACTTGCATTTAAAACTAAGAGCAAGTGGTATAAAACAAAAAAAAAAAAATTTGGTATGTATGTACTGCGCCCCTCAAATCATATTTGAATATGGTGTGGCTACTTCTCAACGGCAAAGAGATAATCTATAGATATCAAAAAAAAAAAAAAAATATTCGAACCAGAAAATGAGTGTTGATATGCAGAAATGTAGGTGTGTGCAAAATAATATTAACAAACTGGTTTTAAATGCTTAAATCGGGTGAAACGGTTAAAATCGGGCGAATCGGTTAATATATTTCTGCATTGAAGTGTGAATTGAGAAAAACAGCGGCACATGTTGTAAGCCGAGTGGAAATTGAGCAAACGGTTAAAATCGGTTGAAACGGTTAATGTTTTTTTTTGTTTTGAGTTAACGCTAAAACTAAGAAACGCCTTCTTAATCTTATTTGGCACTGCAACCGTTTGTTGCTTTGGGCCGAGACCAAAAAGCCTTGCTAGTTACCTCTGTCCTTCGCGGATTTGCGCCAGTTGTTCAAGTACGGACACGTCCTTTTGGACTTGGTCTTTCCATTGTGATCGTGAGCGCCCTTGCTTTCTCCACCCATGCGTGCTGAGTCGAAGGATCTTTTCATGTCCATTTCGTAAAAAAGCTTGTACAGTTCGTCATTCCATCTTATTCGGTACTCGTCACCCATGCAAACAGGCCCGTAGATCTTGCATTGAACAGTTCTCTCGAAAGCCCCCAAAACCTTGTCATCTTTGTTCGACATCGCCCCTGTTTCTGCGGTACATAAAAAGACGGACAGGACGAGAGGCTTGTAGAACGTGGTTCTTATTCGTCGAAAGAGGGCTGTGCCTGCCGAGCACAAAGTAGCACCTGTTTGCAAGAGTTGTTCGTCGCTTATCTCCGGGCTGACCTTAGGTAGACAAAGTTCTTCACTACCTCTTCGAACAAGGAGCACTACAAACTCCTCCATAACCCTTTTTACGATCTGGAAGAAGGAGGTCGGAATACAGCCTGGAATCCACGCCGATGGCGTATCATATCCGAGTGCGAATAATCATTAAATACTCAGAGCTACTTTCGATAGTCTGTTCTCCTGCTAGGCGGATACAACTGCAACAAGGTCCTCAAGTCGCTAGCCGGCAGCACCTGGGTCAGAGGCAAAGAAACGTTGCTGGCAACATACAAGGCAGGGCAGCGACCGTGTGGTCGCCGGGGACTAGCAGGACGCAAAGGACGAAACTACAGACTTGCCAAAATACGGCTCTAAGGACACCCACAAGATGTCTTCTGATGTCGCCACAACATCGCCTACACGAGGGAGCAAAAATGCTCCCTGTCAGGGAGCATAACACAATTCTATGTAAGCAATTCCTTGTAGGGTGCCACAGACGTTGGCACCCGAAAAGACAACTGCTTGCCGAAGAGCCCTCGCCTACGCACGTCAGAACAAACTAACGGACGAAGTACAGAGGTTCATAAAACCACCTTTGGACCCGACGGCGTAGTCACCGGCAATAAACACCCATTCCCGACCTGTGTGTGCCGTCCTTGGAACAGAGCAACCTGACGTGGGCGAGACAGAGCTCGTCTGCCTCGGCAGACTCGCACCACCGTAGCCCAACTTCGCTAAACTCCTACCTGAGTCACCTCATGACTAGAAACACCTCCTAAACCCACTGAACTAAAGAGGGGCGCTCCTGGGTCTTGCGTTAGATGACCTCGACTACATACGCCAGTAGCTGTATGTTGTGCCGCTTCTTTTAAATCGAAAACCAGCACATAAAAAGAAACTCGTATTTTGTTTAATACAATTTATTAAAAAATTTATTTTTAAATCAAATTATAATGTGTATTAAAACTAAAACAACCTTCACTTTGCTAACGATAATCTAAACTATATTTTATATATATTTCATTTACGTAATTTATTAGTTAAAATCTACATATGTACTTGTTTTTTGAATATATGTATTTTTCTCAACGATAGCTCAAAACATCGACTACCTCCCGATATGGACCAGACAGATTCCAAAGAGGAATATAGCAGTCGTTGTTAGAGTGGCATCCGATGCATACTTTGGCTATACTTTAACTCCAGCTGGAATACGCATGCAAAATAATTTTTAACTAACAGCCACAAATTGCAAATAACTGCATCAGCAGTGGAGATTTTTTCTCTAATTTTTGGCGTAAATAAATTCAGCGGATCGAACTCTCACCCAGATGTCCTTATTTCGGCAATTTTTTTGGTTCTACCTCAAACTCATGGATACGCGCGCTCATCATCTTCGTACTCACCTGGGCGCTGCTCGTTTACGTTTTTGTCAATAAGCTGAGTGCGCAACCGAATTCGGACGCGGATACGATAACAGCCAAACGCATCAATCAGGCGCTGCAGCTGCTCGAATACTCGAAGCAACGCAATGAGGAGCTGCGTCAGATGATCGAGAAGTTGTCGAGGTAAGTGTAAAATGAGTAAAATGAGAACGAGAAAGAAAACGGTACCAACTGAAATATATCGATAATTTGAATTTTAACCATATCGAGGAATACATCGGTAACGATTACAATCGATATGCATATCGATAACGTTAGCGATGAGTACGGATATCGAGAAATATTTCAATAAATTTATCGATAATAATTATCGATAAATGTATGGCCATAAATTTAGATAAAACACACACACGTATATAGTTTTCGCAATTCTGGTTAAATTTAACCAACGCAACCCTAATGCTCGAAAGTGCTAACAACAATTGCTTTAGGGGCAACTAAAGATGCGACAATTCAATGTTCGCGCCGCTGGAGCCATGCCACAATGTCTTGCCGTGCCAAATGGCAAACTGAATGCAATCGCCAGTCGCACGCGCGCCTATTGTGGGTGCATTAAGCAGCGCTCTACCGCTGCCCTCTGTCCTACTCCGCCCAGCTCATTCAGCTGCGTGTACAACCAAACAATGCCGGGTTTCCGCCACTACTCGACGCTTGCGGTGGCGCTTTTGTCATTTTAGGGACCGCATGCACTCACTCGAATATGGGCTTGAGTAAAAGCGAGGGATTACAAGCGATCAAAGTGTGATTGTGGCGTGAAATGTGCGATGATTAGTGTACTGACGCTTAGCGGTCGATGCGCGGCCAGCGGCGTGACGACTTCTACAAAAAAAAATCTGCTGTGGACACTTTACAAATACATATATGTACATACACAATGTGTATATTTTAATGTTTTTACGCTTTGAATGAACAGTTAATTGCGCGTTCAACCATTTGAAAAGAAATTAGCACACATACATACCATACACATTCATACTACATAAATACACAGAAATATGCAGCTCGTATTTAATTTCTTATTTTCGTTTAATTTTTCTTCACCCTTCTCATAGTGACCAAATCGACAAGCAGTCGGCGCAGCGTCTCATCGAAAAGCTCGAATTCAATTTGCAAAACTCCATAAACATACAGAACCAAGATGCCGCATTGGCTGACTTCATGGGCGCCGGCGACGGTGACGGCGTTGATGCGGACACTTTCGGCGGCATGCCGGCTCCAAATGCGGGCGCTCAACGTGCTGCTGGCAGCGCGCACGAGCCCAGCCTGGAGTACGAGCTGCTACGTCGCCGTATACAGTCGAACATAGGCGAGATTTGGAACTACTTTAGCAGTGAGTTGGGTAAGCTGAGCAAGCGCGCCGCGCCAACGCAGGCCGAATTAACGCAGGACATCAATGAAGTGCTGCAACTGGGCGCCGAACACAAGCGCTCACTGTTAAGTGACATGGAGCGGCTGCGGCAGGTGGATGGTTACGAGGCGTGGCGTCAGAAAGAGGCGCGCGATTTGAGTGATTTGATGCAGCGGCGGCTGCACTACCTGCAAAACCCGAAGGACTGTGCCAACGCGCGCAAGCTGGTGTGCAAACTGAATAAGGTGAGTGCCGCAGGGGAAATGCCTTTTGTTGTTTTATTTTGGCGATAAATCTAAACGCGTTCCCCTTGCAGGGCTGCGGCTACGGCTGCCAGTTGCACCATGTCGTCTACTGCTTCATAGTGGCCTACGCGACGGAGCGCACAATGATCTTGAAGTCGCGGGGCTGGCGCTACCATAAAGGCGGCTGGGAGGAGGTTTTCCTGCCGGTGTCCGAGACTTGTCTGGAGGCGGACGCCGCGCACGCCAGCAACTGGCCTGGGCGGCATGATATGCCGGTGCTGGTGTTGCCGATCATTGACTCGCTAATGCCGCGTCCGCCCTTCCTGCCGCTAGCTATACCCGAGGACTTGGCGCCGCGACTCAAGCGTCTGCACGGCGATCCGATTGTGTGGTGGATCGGACAGTTTTTGAAGTACTTGCTGCGTCCGCAAAGAGGCACGCTGGAGTTCCTCGATGCAGGTCGTGCGAAATTGGGTTGGAAGAAGCCCATTGTCGGGTAGGCGAAATTGCATTAAAAATAAGACACGAAATTCCAATTAACTTTCCTAACTTTTTCACTTGCTAGCGTTCACGTGCGTCGCACCGACAAAGTTGGAACCGAAGCGGCCTTCCATCGCATAGAGGAGTACATGACACACGTCGAGGACTACTTCCTAACCTTGGAGATGAACGCCACTACAGTGCCGCGACGCATATTCCTCGCTTCCGATGATGCGCGCGTCATCGAGGAGGCACGCAACAAGTATCCCCAGTACGAGATCATCGGCGACCCGGAGGTGGCACGCATGGCCGCCGTCTCGACGCGCTACACCGATACCGCGCTCAACGGCATCATACTCGACATACATCTGCTCTCTCTCTCCGACTACCTGGTGTGCACGTTTAGCTCGCAGGTCTGCCGCATGGCCTACGAAATAATGCAAACGCTGTACCCGGATGCGGCGCATCGCTTCAAATCGCTGGACGATATCTACTACTACGGTGGGCAGAATTCGCACAATCGACAAGTGGTCATGGGCCATCCGGCGCGCAATCACGACGAGATCCACATGAAGCCAGGCGACCTGGTGAGCGTGGCCGGCAACCATTGGGACGGTTATTCGAAGGGCAAGAATACGCGCACAAATCAAGTGGGACTCTTCCCCTCGTTCAAGGTGGTTGACAAGGTGGAAACCGTCAAGTTGCCACTCTACGAGCAGGTGCAGGAGGGGCGGGTGTGAACGCGAGCGGAGCGCGTTGCGCGCACAATGCTCTGAGCTGAGTTGTGCGACACTAGCGCGTTAAGAAAATATTTATCATGCAGTTAGGCATTTTGTATGTATGATTTTTTTTTGTTTTTAATTTAGATTTGTAAAAATTATTATTTTAGTGCTGTGCAATACTACTCTGCTAGATGCTAGATTTTAGTCAATAACTATAGACGCAACATGAAAATTACGTATAATATATTTTTATATGATTTTTTGCGCGGCGATTTTGATTTTTCACTTTTTCGACCGCTAGAGCTGCACAAAACCTCTTACAACTAAATTTTTGTATCGTATTTTGATTGAAAATCGTTTTTTTTTTTAATTTATTTTTGATTGCGTATAAAATCGAATAAGATATAGCTATGAGTTAGGTAACTATAAGTACATTAAAGTAAGTAAACACCAAAATGAACGAAATTTGTAAAATATAACGGTTATTGATAACATAAAACTTACATATATAAAAATACTATACAACAAAAAGAGCATGAACAGAGCAGAAATAATAAAGGCACTCGAAACAGCTGCACAAGATCTTGAAATAGGTTTTTGTTTAAGTATATATGTTACAGCTGCTAAAAGCTTGTAGCGTTTTACGGCAAAGCCAACTTACCTCACTACTACTGGCTTCATAAATCTGTTTAAACAATTTTTTTTTACTGCACTACAAAGTGCATTGCCACGACTTTTCCCTGATTCAGCTGTGGTGTAACTTAAAAACTAAAAAATATGTAAGTAGTATGAGCTTTTCCCAAGCAATATTCCAGTGTAGAATGAAGCATTTTGAAATAAAAATAAGTGTGATTATATACCACGTCATGTTTTGTTAGAATAAAAAGTAATTAAGCTATATATTAAAAAAATAGTGTTAATAAATAATGTGGACGGCACTGAAAATAAAATTATAGTTTTATTGAAAAATTTTCACGCCACAATGTGCCTGAAAAGTCCGCATCAATTTCGCAGCCAGATTTTAATTTCTTCATGAGGCACATTGTGTTGTTGGGCGTGTAAAATAGTCTGAACAAAAATATCTAGTATACAAATGTAAACATATTGCTGAGACCAGATGTATGATTGCAATATGTAAACAATGAGTAAAATTAAAAATAAAATCAAATGTAAAAACATGGGCATATCGCAATTCGAACATTTTTTGTATTGGGTGGAATGTGTTTTAATACAGTTAATTGTATTTTTTGTAATGTATATTTTTTAATAACACTGGATCACAAATTTTAATTTTGTTTTTGTTCTCCAGACGCCACTATCCAATTTGTATCTAGAATCGCTCGCTGATGCCAAAAAATCGAGTTGATTTATGGCTACTTTTTCGAGGTATTTGCAATTTACCGTTATTCAGCTTAAAAAAAGTGTGGTTCCACTATATCGAAAAGCTATACATAGAACGAAAAAATTATTTCGATTTTCGGAATCACCGAGCAATTCTACATAGGAATTGGATAGTGACATTAATAGAACATTTTTGCTGTAAACCAGTGTAATTCTCATACGACTTTCGAAAAATATCATTAAATTTATAAAATTGTTCTTTTATATTGAATTCAATAAAATTTGATTAAATTAAATTATTTCTTTTCGTTGATGCACTAGCATTTAGGTACATACACTAGTTCGATACAATTTATATTTCGCATTGTCCAACACTGTCTGCACAACCCACCCACACCCACCTGTTGAACGAACACATTCACGTTTGACAGTTCTGCGTTGTCCTTTCATTCGATCGCAAGCGTCGGGCACGCGCTTTTTTAGTTTTTTTTTTGTCGCAAATTTCAGGTGAAGAGTGCGTTTTTCGTTAGTAAATAATATTAAAAATAAATTAAAAGTAAGCCAGTTACCAAGTGCATTAACGCGTTCGATAAAATCCACGTGCGAATGTTGAAAAAAGAAGAATGGTGAAGGTGCAGGTGCGTGTGGAAGCGTCGGTTTGTTGTTATTGTATCGGCATACACCATTATACAAAATGTTTGTTTGGGAATGCTGTTGAAGTGTTAAGGCTCTGTTATGCATACTTGGCATTGCATGCACTGCTATACCATTTTTAAGTAGAAATCAAAAACCAACAGACTTTTACGTATGTAATGCTGTGCGTTGGGTAACCGCTTACACGCGAAGCTCATTTAACAGATTCCTTATGTGACAACTCTCAAGCAATGCCAAGTATGCATAACAGAGCCTTTAGTCCTTGGCTATAAATAAATGTGTGCCGTTCCGGTAGCGTAGATTCGCCTGCCGCGGGAACGAGTGCGTCGTATAGCGGAAATCAGGAACGCGAATAGTGCTTTAAAACGATAATGTCGGTGCTAGCGAAACTTAAGGCAATAAAAAGAAAAATCTAAAATAATCAGTAACTTTGCATAGTGGCTGGTGTGATTGCTGATAGGTAAGCAACAATAGTTCTATATTTTTACGTACTAGTTAATGATAGTTCGTAGCAATTTTACTTAAGGTGCTAGCTAGAAAGTCCTTTTTGCAGATTTGCACAAATTACTTTCGGAAATAAAAATTGCAAGGTGTAACTGCAACTGAAATTATGCAAATCCCTTTTGAGAAATAATTTCAACTTGCTCGTGCTTCACTTAGGAATGTTCGATATTTAAGAAAGTATCGATATCATGAATCGATGTAATTCATTGCATGTAAAATCGATATGGCGATATATCGGGCTGAACAATATCGATATCGGAAAAATCGATGTTGAAAATCCTACTTCCAATTGAATAGAATATTAGACCTGCTTATCAACTCAACTAATTGTGTTACTTCCATCTTGTATATTTACTGAGGATAAAAACGGCATGCCGGTCGACTCAAGCGGTTTGTCAATCTTAAGAGCTAAATAAATCACACAAGCTATTGATTAAACCTACTTTAGTATTTTTCCATGCACTTCTTTGAAGATGAAAAATAAATGTCAACTTAAATATCGATATTGCGGCTATGGTATCGATGTCTTCGGTATATCGACCTTGGAATATCGATTCAAAAAATCGATTATCGTGCGATGAAATATCGATATTCAGAAAAATCGATCCGATATCGAACATTCCTAGCTGCACTAGCAATTTTAAGTTTTGCTGCAAGTGCTGTTAAAACAATCAAGTGTTGCCGTGTGTTGAATAAAATATGAAAAATATATGTAATAAATTTATTCTACTCTGATATGGAGCATTTAAGTATTAATGTATTATATATTTTGTGACTGTTTTGTGCACATTTTAGCAGGTTTAGCAAATTTTTCTGGTCATTAATTTTGTTATAAGCATAAAAATGTCTGGTAACATAGTTGAAAGTGGGCTTGTCTGCATTTACAGTGTAACCAGACAAAAAGTGGTATCGGAAAATTTGATTTTCAGAAATAAAAAGTGCGTTCGAAAGTCACTTTACGTGCAAGCTGTAACTGCTCCTGCATTCTCTTTTGGAGATTCTTGAGTTTGACAACCTTTGGAAAGAGCTTGTACTTGCCATGTCTAACAGCTACTTTACACAAAAACTTGCAAGAAATTTGTAAAGCTGGCAAAATTGAGAAAGCAACATTTTTAGGGGAAGGTGCACTGGCTACATTTTTACTTGCAAGTTGCAACAATTTGTCAGTAAGAACAGCTCTTTACATGCTGTTTCTAGCATTTACACAAGAAAAGTAATACATTTGTAGAATTAAGGGTCGCTTCCAGATCTCAAGAAAAACGAAAAATTCACATAAAATGACGCACAAGAAATGGAATGATATTTACGTACAATTTCTTAAATCAATTTGCAGCTCTCAAGAAAAAGTGTCACTCCACGACCCGAGACATCTCTTAGCATGCCCTTAAACCCCACAACTACAAAAATGTAGTTGCCAAAATAGCAACTCAGTTACCAGCTTTCCGTTGCCAGATGCCATCTATAATACCATATCAAAAAGCTCTAGAGACTCTGTCTTTATCGGATTCAGTTTAGTTTAATCTAAGGTTGATTTGGTGTCCATTGGTATTGGCATGATTATCTGTGGAAAGGAGAGGTGGGCTATTTAAACCTCATCCAGCTTCCAGTTCTTATCTTTTTAAATTTTCCCTGTATTCCTAAATATGAATGACTAGATTCAACTGCAATGCTTCTTCTATTTTTATTTAAAACTTTAATTGAACTGGTGCGCTAAAGAAAAAGAATCTACTGTGCATAAATACGTATGTATGTAATTCACTGCTGTGTTTCGTCAAAACTATATCCTTGCTGGCTAATAAAAAAGATGGCAATACAGCCATGAGATTTGATATATTTCACTCGAAACGCTCTTTGAGGCCCATCTCATTGATAAAGCTGTAAAAGAAAATTTCGCAATCTGAAAGAATCAGCATTTCGTAATCTTACTCACTCGAACGAAAGTAGCAAAATTGACCGGCACCAATTTACCTGCCAACAGCTCCATGTGCAGCTTCTGGGTGTGCTGCATGAAAACCACTAACAACTTGCGAAACTCCTCATCCTGTTCCGGCCAGCATGCATGAAATATTACATTAGCCAGATTGTTGCTGTCGGATAGATTTCCATAATGATAACGGCGATCACGAAACAACTTGAGCCAATATGCGATGGATTGTCCACAGCAAAGAAGAATAAGTTGAGCAAAGTACAACCTAAAATAATGGCGGTGACTATGAATTGCAGAAAGGGAGTAATTGAAATGATTGGCACCACGATGTCGAGAGACTGCAATACAAAGAAAAACCACATTTCTCAACTGTATTGATTCGCCTAGTTTTGATAATACTCACTTTAGCAGAAGCTTATGATCCCTAATGCACATTTTCAATTCATCGTAGTTCTGCGCCAAAGTACATTCCGGATCGGCACCCAAATTTTGAATGCGTATGAGCAAAATTTTCATGTGTGCTCTGATTATGCAGATATTGATGGGTGCATAGCCATCGGTTAAAGCTTCGAGCGCACTCAGGCCGGACATGAGGAAATACTCCCAAAATCCTACAATGATGAATTCCAAATTCGAGTGACGCCAATTCAACACTGCGTTGTATGGTACGCGACCCTGCACCGCAGCGCCAATGAAGGTGCTAGTATTGACAATTACAAATGCATCGTGCCTTGGCGTCTCACCTTGCGCAGCTCCTCAATTTCCTCATCAGGGCAACAACGTGCATCCAATTTGTCCATGATCTCTTCTGCTATTCGCAGCTTGCAGAGGGGTGAGAAAGTTGCCGATTTTCTGCGCCGAGAAGGCGAGCTGTATGAAGGAAATGGTGAACGCAAATGGCAGCCAGAAGCCAATCAGAAAGCACGGTAGGATGGAGTAGAGATGGAAAAGGGGTTAAAGCGCTCAGACATTAGCATGGCGAAGGGTCGAAGAGAGCCAAAAAGGTAGCGTGTCGCGCCTCCTGTCCTGAAACAACTTTAAGCACATTTTCCGGGCTGCCGCCTTTTTTAAGTTCTTGCGGATTAGTTGCTGATGAAATCATTGCGATTCGCCTCTCATTTTCTGGATAGTCCACTCCAGTAATCGGCACTAAGTTGGAGCTCTTACTAAGTAGTTTTTGGAATTTCCATTTTAGCACATTGCCCATTGTGAATGTCGGCCGTATGGTTAGTCCAATGTTATATGAGTAACAGATGCGCCGACTTTTTATATGATGATTTAATTATTAATTCTGTTTTCGCGTCAGTTTTTTCAAAACCCGCTCAGCCAAGTAATTAGTTTTGCAAAAATTAAATACTCCCTTTCTTATTTAAAGCTACTCAAAGCAAAGGAGCAAAAGTGTGAAACTTTTCATTTGCAGGGGAAAGTTGTTTAGTCATTCTACTCTACAAAAGCAACTACATTCGGTGCCAGTATTTTGAAATACAAGTATCTATGTGTCTTCTGAAAACTGTCTACTTGATTCTCCTCTGCGCAGCTTTACAACCCCTCAAAGCGCTCCTTCACACCCATGTTGTTAATAAAACTGTAGAGCGTAAATGAAAATTTAGCGATCTGCAAGAGAAGTTCATAAGTGACGTCTGTAATGGAAACACCCTTCCTATAAGCCACTCCTACCCACCCTGACAAAAGTGGTCAAATTGATAGGAATTAGCTTCCCAGCCAGCAGCTCCATAGGTTTCTGGGTGTGTTGTGTGAAGATCACCAACATTTTGCGAAAATCCTCATTTTGATCTACCCAGCGGCCATGAAAAATGGTATTAGCCAGACTATTACTATCGTCCAGCAGGCTTTGGCCATAATAGCACAGAGGGTAGACCTCCATGAGCAAGGCAACAACATAACACAAGTGGCCGATGCGCGCAGAGTTGTCCACCGCAAAGATCATTATATTGAGTAAAGTGCAACCAACCATCAGCGAAGTGGTCATGAACTGTAGAAAATAGGTGGTGGAGATAATCGGATGCACGATGTCGAACAGCCTGTAAGAAGAAGAGGCGCCCATTAGAACACTATTCTATGAAAGTAAGCCAACCACTTCCACTCACTTCAGCAGCGATTTGTGATCCCTTATGCACATCTTAAGGTCTTCATAGTTCTCTTCCCGAGAGCGTTCCGGATTAGAGCCAAGTTTCTGTAAGCGCATGAGCAGCGTCTTCATGTGCGCCCGAATTATACAAACATAAATCGGAGCATACGAGTCGGTTATAGCCTCCTCGGCACACAATCCATCCATGAGTATAAATTCCCAGAGCGCAGCCCATACGAATTGCCATTTTGATTTGCGCCAATCCACTACCGGATTGTAAATATCGTAGGGCGGCCGTCCTTTCAGTGTTGCGCCCAAAAAAGTGCTTGTCGAATAGATTAAATTGCAAATTAAAATATAAACCAGTAAACGATTGCCCTGGCGTACGACTTTGCGTAATACTTCGATCTCGTCCTCATCCTTACAGCGCGCGTCCAACTCAGACATTATAGCTTCGCCAGCGCGCAATTTAGGCAGCTTGAATGCCATTACACATAGTTTGATGGCGCCGACAAACGATGCAATGCTTACCTGCACCGAAGTCAGCAAGTTGCCGATCTTGATGGTCGAGTAGTCCAGCTTGAAATAGGATAGCACGAAAGCGGCGGGTAGGTAGAAGGTTATGAGTCCGAGGGGAAGAAGCGCATAAAGGCAATAGAGGAATTTATATTTTTCTGGCATTAGTACACCAAGTGCCATAAAGGAGCGAAAGAGATACGTGAGCCCATCCTTCGAATGGATGTCGTGTACGGCACCGTAAGGACGCACTTCATGTTCTTCTTGCGCCGAAGATTCTCTTTTGCTGACAGGAGTGCGCGTAGCCCTCTCGAATTGAAGGCGTATCAGTTGAGCGTTGCTTAAAACTGGCTCGGCAGGTGGTTGCACCTCGGCAACAATGACCTCGTCGGGGCGAAGGCCTTGAAAAACCAGCTTCCTTAGCTGGCGAGGTAAAAAGTTGGCCATGTTGACTAAATCCTGTAAATAGCAAACTAAAGCATGAAGTTAAGAAAATACTGAATTTATCAGATAACCTAGTGCCCAATATTAATTTTAAGATCCCGCCCTACTGGAAAGAAACCATTTAATCGAAGTTTGGCCCACAATTTTTATTGTTTAGAATTAAGAAGATTTTCATGAAGAGACTACTGCTGCTTGCCATTACTCCAGCCCCATTCGCTCCCTGATGCCCATTTTCTTGATCAGCGTATACAATGAGAATGAGAATTTCGCAATCTGTGTAGAGACAGGGTTTTAATTATACATACATATCAAACCTCAACATTCTCGCATACTCACACTCAGAAAGCTGCCCAATGTTATGGGAAATATCTTGCCGGCATTAAGTTCCATCACGTGCTGAGTGCGCTGCATGAAGAAAACCATCATTTTCCTAAAACGCACGTCCTGTTCTATCCAATTTGCGTGAAAGATCTGCTGCGATAGGCGTTCGCTATCGTCCATGAGACACTGCGCGTAGTAGCAAAGCGGAAAGATCTCTACCACCACGGCCAGTATATAGAAACAGGAGGCGATTTGTGTTGAGAACTGATCGGCGAAAACGAAGATATTGATAAGCGTAGCGCTGAGTATGGTGGCGGTTATCATAAATTGGATGAAGATCGTCACAGAAATTATAGGCGCAATGATGTTGTAGAGTCTGCAAGGGCGGGAGGTTACGAATGCATCCAGAGTGGCAAACAAACTTACCCCAGTAGATTCTTGTGATCCACAATGCATAGTTTCAGTTCTTCCAAATTCTGCTCCGCATTCAGTTCTGCATTCGTGGCCAACTTCCTTAAGCGTATCAATAAAATGTTCATATGCGTGCGTAGTATACACACATAGATGACCGCATAAGAGTCGTCTACCACTTGCTGAAAGCAAGCCACGTCCATGAGTGCGAACTCAATCAGCGACGCTACTATGAACTCTAGTTTCGATTTGCGCCAATCGAGGAACGGATTGTACAACGCATAGGGTGGACGGCCAAAGAACACCGAGCC
>NW_023459595.1:35617-53055 GCF_013731165.1 Rhagoletis pomonella | reverse complement strand
CGTTCTTGAATGACTCCCAAAAACCTTGAGCTAGTCCCGAAATGGCCCTGAAATAGTAGTGAACTAACTATCCGAAAATCGGCCTGAACCAGTCCCGAAATGAACCGTAATTAATACCGAAAAAGTTGTGAAATAGACTTGAACTAGTCTAAAATGCATTTGAATTCATGTATTCATGTATTCATAGTCAGCTGTTGAAGCGACGCCAACGTCAACGCAACGCTGAAGTTCTATGTGGACGGGCCTTAAGGCTGTTGCTGTCAAAGTGGTGGACACGATTATAAGGATAGTTTCATATATTGATATGTGTATATGAGCAACTTGCACAAAGAAAAAGTTTATATGCCACTAAATCCGATTAGTTGAAAGAAGCCGTTAGCTAAAATTAGCCGTCGTTATATAAAAAATAGGGTATTAAAATTACACAAGTTAGCTAAAGAAGCCGACCCAATTAAGTTACTGGGCAAATATTTACATACGTATGTACATATATTAGGGTGGTCCTAAACAAACCAAATGAAAGACTTTTTCAGTCTCACCCCTCAATCGGTAATACCATGGTCAAAAATATCACATTACGATTGGAGACGGTTAGGGCTTGTACGCAGGGGGCAAAATTCACATTCCTCGGTGGAGACTCAAGAAATTAAAATATTTTTTTTTCACCTAATACCGAAAATCGATACTAATATAGTCTAAGTCGGAAATTTCATTTTTCATTTTTGGTCCCGATTGGAGTCGGCAACGTTCAGATTAACCTACGAAGACTTAAAAAAGTGAAATTATAAAAAAAAGAAATTAATATTTGTATAATATTTTTCCACCTAAGTATTTAAATTAAACAATTCATTTTTTTAAATCATAAAAAATTAAATCTCATATATTCATCTATTTCACATCGTAATTAAAAACTTAATTACAATTAGTGTATTTTTCTCTATAGTATTTGTCAACTTGCAGTATATGTTGTTTGTCCCCCTCACTCTTGGACACAATTTTATTGTACCCTTCTACAAGTTTAACTCCTCTCTCCGCCGTGTGATTTACCACTTTTAAGGGCTTTACCCTATTGACAGTTGTTGTATAACTTTCACATTTTGCCCAACAATAATGTATAAATAAACTCTTGATGAATGGAAAACCGATTCAAAAACGCTAAAATGTTTTAATTTATAAACTGATATAGGTCATTGGTCAATACTTTTTCTTCACTGTCAGTTACAATATTATACTTTTTTCCAAGGCTGAAAACATTCTCTGCTTTGTTTTCATTTGAATTTTCTTCATCAAATAAGGCCAAAAAACAGTTTCCGGTGCAAGAAAATTTTTTCACACGGTATTATTGCCTACAGTTTACCAGTTCGATGGCCCCGAAGTTTAACTAAAAAACTGTCTTTCATATTTTTTGGTTTTATTTTGTTTTATATTTAAATAAAATTTTGCGAGTCTTCATAGAGCAATCTGAACTTTGACCCCTCTGTGACACGCCTTTACCGATATGTGATATCTGCGACTATACCAACATCGACGTAGCGGTTGAGGTTTAGGAAATCTGATGTAGAAATATGCTTCATACATTTAACGACCACCCCAATGTACATACAAACATGCAAGCCTAATACAGAAATAGACGTTTTCACGCGGTCGCTGTGGCTGAGTAGTCACAGGTGCGTCCTACCACTCTGTAGGAGCTGGGTTCAAGCCCTAGTACGGCCAACATCTAAATTAGAAACACAAAACAAGTTTTGTTTTCAACAGCGGTCGCCCCTCGCCAGGCAATAGAAAACCTCCGAGTGCACTTCCAGCATAAATAATAAGCAGCTTCTCATGAAAATACAGTCGCCGTTCGGAGTATAACAGTAGGTCCCTCCATTTGTGTTATAACATCAGGACGTACACCACAAATCGGAGGAGAAGCTCGGCCAAACACTTAGTAAAACTGTAAGCGCCAAAATATTATTATTATTAAGCACACAAACATACATATATGACATGGATAACATGGCAAGGGCTAACAAGAACAATTAACTAATGAGTGACAACAACTGGTTGCCCAAGTACCCAAAGGATTTCAAATTTAGCTTGTTATGGTTTCTCCTCTGTGTATACTTGTATGTAAGAAGGTTTTTATTATAATGCGATTTTGGATTGTTTTATGAGCTCTCTAACCGCCAAATTTCGCATCGTTGAGCACGTAAATTAGTGAGTTGAACCACAAAAAATTTGCTTGTTCAAAGAGGGTTTTTTTTTATATATATTGAGTGGAGTTGAGAAAATATGTATTTATTTCCATGTGAAGACTGAATATTTTTACCTGTTAATTCGCAAAAAAGTTGGTCTACTACGGCTGAGTGCGGCACTCGTATATGACAAATGCTACGCATATTTGTTTTTTGTAAACGCGTGCGTGCGAGAACATCGCAGAGATGTTTGTGTAGCAAATTTTGATACTGATACTCACATGCAGGGCGTGCTTAATGGTTGGATATGTGGATTAAGTCACGGGATTAGCAAGATTTACAGCGCTGCGTTTAAAAAGGTCTCACAAAATTTTATGGAGTTTTTTTTTTGTACTAAACGTTGTTCATACTTATGTACGTACGTATGTATTACATTTGTGCCGCCAGGATAAAAATGATGAGGCAGTTTTTGCTGACCCAACTTTTTCATCACTGTCATCAGGAAGATCTCTCGGGGAGGTCTGTGTAAAGATGCAAAGAGAGATCCAGACACTATCTAGGGAAGTTCGGCGAAAACTTTCTATACCGATGGCTCAAAGACTGAAATTGATACTGGATCTGCAGTGACAGTATCAACTAGTCAACTAAGCCAAACTGACGCTCCGCACAAGTTTCTACGCCAAAACTTTCGATTCAAAGTTCATGGATTTTTAGATATTAAATGTGTATTATGTACGTTTATGGATCGACTCCTTTCCATATTTTTATCTAGGAAATAGCATCCACGAGGGACTTCGACAATCTGTCGGCGGTTTTTTCACAAAGAACCTTCATGCATGAATTCTCTGATTCCATCACCAAAGAGGTCTGCTTTGGCACAAAGTTCCATTTAAATTTAGTGCGACATTTCTTTAACAAAAATTTCTATATACACACATATGTATATATAATTTTTTCCAAAAAATTCATCTGAATCATTGTATTAAACTGTCAATGTTTCTATTTACACAAGATTGTAACGATGATGAAGATTGCACTGGAATTAATAAAACTTTAACTTGCTAGACTGCCTAAAGTTTGAAAATGAAGATATAAATTACTTTTGTTCCTTTTGATAAAAATAATCGAGCTGCCGATGAATAAAATTGCTCTGGAATTAAAGATTTTTTAAGTTGTTGAGTTTTATCTTCCGCTAATGAAATTATTAAATATAAATTAAAAAAATAGTAAAATTAAAAAAAAATAATTAAAAAAATAAGAAGTTTAAAAGTGGGATGTTTTATTCCTGTATCCTCCTCGTGGTAGGCTCTGAATGCTGCAAGTGTGGCAATTTTCAGGCTAAGAACAAGTTAAAATTTTGAAAGAATTCTTAAAATACATTTATAAATTTTTTTAAATGCATTTTTTAAAACACTTTGACATAAACGCCACCGCTTATACGTTTTCAATTAAATTCGTATTTTTATTTCTTTAAATAATAAAAATGAAGTAACAAAAATTATACCCTTAGTTGATCGATAGGCAACCCTACTTAAATACGTGTTAGTGTTAAAGCTTCTTCAAACAACTTCTGATTGATATGGGATTGTGATATTTAATAAGCATACATTTTTTTATAAACGTAATTGTAACTTTTTAGAAATTAAAGTATGCTGTGGAGTCTTTGATTAATTATAAATTTTAATAAATCTGGCACTTTTAATAGATAATAACAAATACGTGTCGTCCTCTCGAAATTTTTTATAAATTTTGGACACTTTGTACCTTTCGATGTACTACTGATTTAGCACCCTGGATAATAATCTATACCATTTACATATTTTTTCTGATTTTTTCACGTTGAAATAGTCAAGCAACAATTTTGGCCACTTTTTCAGTCTTCTGGCCCACTGCGCGAGCGGTGGGGGCCTTAGAAAGGCCAGGCTCTTCGGCTACCCTTTCAACAGAAACGACATTATTTTAGGAAATAGAAAGGTAGCCTGACGTCCTTAACGTACCCATAAGGTTCACAACCAATTGCGATTCCACTTGCTCCGAATAGCCGTGGTCGCATAGTCGGAATGCCGGCTCTGCTTTGCAGATTATGAAACTTCAGAACATATTTTAAGTCACTATGCGGCTGTGGCCATATAAAGATTGATCCACTTTAAAGCTTCAGGGGTCGAATCCTTTGTTATAAAGAATTCGCCTACGAAGGCAATTTTAGGATTCATTAGGGAAGCTGAAGGTATCTTGACCACACTGGGTTAAGGATTCTCTCTTTAAGAGTTACAAAAGGTCTCTCAGATCGCGGTTTCTCTTGTTCTGTTATACTCACCCAAGAATCAACTAACTACCTATCTACCTATGTATGTGCCTATACGGTGCATACTTAGTATATGTTTTCTCGACTTCACTAAGTATTTTATGACATACATATTTTCAAAGCTATTTAAGATTCTTCGGAAATATTTCAACTAAGCCGAGTTCTGAAATTTAAATCCAGAAGGACGGTAACGCAATCAAACAGATTGCCTTACGCCCATCACTAACGTTCCACTTTGGCAAAAAATAGCAAAAACAAAGCCGCTACGTATACGCACTGGCGCTTCGAGCCACATTCTACCTTGTCAGCAATATTTGAGGTTTGTGGTTGTAGCACGCACATTGTGATACCTGCTACTCTCAAACAGTTGTAGGCAGATACATATACGCCTACATGTACATATACTATAATCCAAGGCGAACTTTAGTAAATTCCTTTTTTTTCTTTTTCGAAAAAAAAACGCATACAATTTCGGCACGCAATGTACACTCCAGTTGCGTGCAAAATGCATTCAGTTGAAAGTGCATACATATATACATATGAGTGCATATATGAACATGATGTTGCAGTTGTTGTATTGTATGATTTTTTCTCCATCAGTGGCTCTCAACTGGCAGCTGAATATATGTGCATAAATGTATATACAATAATATTACAAATGGGAGAAAAAAGTGAAAATTTACCTTTTAAGCTTCAACTTAACCTATGCTGTGCATGCATTGCGTGGATTGCCCCTCCACATATCCTTACGCCTAGAGACATATACACAGCTTGCGTTTTAAGCTGTTTGACGTTTATTTATTTTGTCACACTCATGTCCAAGGGCCTTTATAAAACTTTTACTTTGTGTAACTTATTTTTCTGCAACGGTCGCAACAAATAAAGTAACGCTTTCTATGAGACTAACACGCTATGTAGCGTAAACTGGCGAACAGTGGGCCGCCCCATGCAAGTTAATCGCAAAAAATATTTTATTGCTTCAGATGCTTAGAATTGTCGTAAAAAGTGGCCATAAAGAAATTCATCTTAATCGGGGATCGATTGGATAACTCCAGAGGCCTTTTGAGAGATTTTGTAACAAATATGGTTTATTGAAAGTTTTAACTGATACCTTTTTTACAGATATGTTAACCTAGTTTGGTAATCAAAAGCTCTAAAATAAATGTTAAAGCTTCACACTGCAAATAAACGAATATTTCAAAGTTTGAATTTAAAAATTATTTTTTAATGAATAAATAACTTATAACTATTAAGTTTTTTTATACATTTATTTCAGTTATGGCTGGTCACTGTCATTTCTTAAAAAGAAAAAAAAATATTTCCAGGATTTTTAGATATTTTACTTACAAGTTCTGTATCAATATATACTGGTCACAGTGTATGCATATTAATTTTTCTCTTACGGCCAAGAGAAAACAGCGCTTATCAGTTATTCTTGAAAAAAAAAAAAATAAAATTTCTTTTGGACGTAAGTGCACTTATTTTATCCTAGGGAGCATGATAATAATAATAATAGATAGGCGCTTACGGGCTTGAACCTAGGCCCTGCGGAATGGTAGTGCGCATTGCTCACCATTGCACCACATTGCGGCCGCAGGGAGCAGGATAGGGGGTAGAATAAAATCTTGAGAAGGGAAAAATAATGGAGGTTGGTTATGCATTTTATCCTCCTCTGGAATAGTGGCTGTCAATTTTATAAAAATGTAATTTTTGTATGGGGCCATCCAAAGCAGAACAGAAAAGGGTATGTTCACAGGAAAAAATTCTTGGGGAGACAAAAATAATGGAGGTATATGGTACATTTGATGCCATTAGAGGCGACTCTTGGGTAACTATGACCATTTTTTTTATTTATTTTTTTTTGAATTAGACATTGCGGTATCTTAAAGTAGGAATCATGAAGAATCTCACAAAAAAATGTTAAGAAAAGTACATGACAGTATAGTGTTTAGATAGTTAAAAAAAAAGGTCGACTTTTTTGATATTTTTTGACGAAAAAACCCGTAATTTTGACACATTGCTCCAGCTAAGTTCCTCATGATATATAAATTATTTTTATTCGATAAAAAAGGGCATCGATTTCTATGCCTAAAACATTTTTCCAGCGTCCTGGTACACTACCGTGATAAACAACAGACCACTTTCAAAAATATTTATTTGATTATTGTACTTTTCATAAAAAAAGTATCAAAAATTCAAATCTGACCCACAAAAAAAAAATATTTAAGTGGCCTTTAAAACACCAAAGGATAATTTTTTCTATGTAATTGGTAATTTCTTAACAAGTTGGAATTATTAAAGCATCAAAATTCCATTTTGATTTTTTCCGGCTAAAGTCGTCATATTGTCCATTCTGTGGCGCACGCATTTCTGGTGAACAAAAGTATTCTGGCATGTGTATGTTGTTTTTTTTATATATATGCGTCAATCAGGCTTCAGCATAAACTTTGTGCGAAGTTTTAAATGAGTTAGTTCCATGGCAACATACATTCAGCGCGATCTATGCCATCACACACGCTTGACCTACGCTTATGGATATACTCCTACATGTACATATGTATGTATACATAAATATGAAGTTTTTGCGTGATTGACGTTCACGAATTTCTCTGAAATCTACAGCAAGTGCTGGCAATTTATTTTTAGAGCTGATGCACATTAGTGGGTGGACATGCGTGACCATGTGATATGAGGGAATACTTAAACATATGTACGAGTCACCAGAAGTTTTTGAAAGGGCGATTCATTCACTTGTAACTTTTTCAAGCTATGCTAGATGCGAAAAGCATCATCTTAATAGCGCCCATGAGAAAAACGGAAGGGTCAAGTGCAGAAGGACTTGTCTGCACTCGGGCAACTGGCGAAATTTTTCAGTCTCGGCCAATGATTATCTATGGGGAGACAATCGCTCACCAGGCTACAACGACCGGCATGTATATGCTTAGCAGGAGCGATGCGCACATGTCCAACGACGGCGATGTAGTCCATGAACTTAAGCCTCTTTATATAACTAAAAGAACTCTGCTTAACATTGCGAGAGAGGGATTTGGAAAGGGTAAAGTTATTTCCTCTAGGAGTATGGAGAAGCTAGGGTCCTCGCTCCCACTAGCCCTGTTACCTAGAGATAACATAGGCAAGACCATAGCCTTTGAAAAGAGATTCAAAACTACGATTTGCTGTAAAGCAACTTGAAGTGTCTCCGCTTTCGAGGCACTACTTAAGGGTTGAACTCTGCACTGGTACACGGATGGCTCGAAGACCCCATAAAGAATAATTGCTGGAATTGTCGGCCCCAGGGCCAGGATCTCTGTTTCTATTGGGGAAATATACGAGCATCTTCCAAGCAGAAGTTTACGCCATCTACCTATGTGCGGCTACAATCATGGGTAGAGAGTATATAAACGAGAGAATCATAATCCTATGCGATAGCCAGGTAGCATTCAGGACTCTCATATCCAATGAGGTCAAATCGTCGCTTGTCCTAGAGTGCATTGAAAAGCTTAACTCCCTGGGTAGACACAATAACATTAGCGTGGGTATCTGTCACAAAGGAGTAGAGGGTAACGAGACGGCTGACTGTCTCGCAAGAGAGGCGGCAGCCATTACTCCAGTTGGCCCTGAGCCTTTACTAGGCGTGGGTCCCAACACTCTAAAAAAAGTAGCTTAGAATAGAGAGGATCAGTATGAGGGATCTAAACTGGCAAAGTTGGTCAGGAATACATCAGGCAAAGAGTTTACTGGGAGGTTATAACAGAAAAAGATTCCAAAGTTGAATTGACCTCCCAAAAGGGCAGCTTAGTAACAGGTATCCTCACAGGACACTGCAGGCTGAGAGTTTACTGGGAGGTTATAACAGAAAAAGATTCCAAAGTTGAATTGACCTCCCAAAAGGGCAGCTTAGTAACAGGTATCCTCACAGGACACTGCAGGCTGAGAGGGCATTTATACCAGCTGGGGATATGGTCCTCACCGAATGTAATGTAGTCTGCAGAAGACGTGAGATAAGTTTAGGCTCGCTGTGGCCACATCTTAGGCATATTCACTCCCTATCCCATAAGGCACTGTTGAATTTTCTCAGGGATTTAAGTCTACAGAAGGTATAGTGAAGAGTGGAGGGCACAATAGGCCACTAGGTCGCGGTGCAAGCCTCATTTTATTATCTATCTATCTATCTAGTCTCGGCCCATACCGACAAAAGGTTGAAGTCCCAAACAAGAAGAAGAACATATTCGGATTAAATATTAAGTTGACTTTACGATCTACGGTTTTACGTCGGTGGCTAGTTGAGTTATAAAGCATACCAAAATAACGCGGCGGCAATGCTGGCCTGTTGGAAAATCTGATCTGACAGGTGATGAAACTGTGATTTCTATTTCAAACACAAAAAACTATGCTCGTTGTTGATGTTACTAGAAAATTGTCTGCTTTTGTTTACGTATGATACTTCGGCGTTAACGATAAGCGGCAGAAGGAAAGCTCAACGCTTTTGCTTAGATATGGCTATTAATCGCAGGGACATGGTGGCGATAATGAAACATCTGAACTAAATAGCTGGAAATTGAACATAGGAAAGAAACTAAAGCGAGTCCCCGGTGCTAGTAGCCCAGTTATGCAAGAAATGCCTATAAAGAACCGACTAAATATACGTTAACGCTAAATATTTTATATATGAATCCTTCTTGATCTCTGACTTATTATATATATATAGTACTTTAGTATCCATAAAGAGAGTCCCTGACTTTGAATTCCCAGGATCCGGATTGCTACTTTGATATCGGTAAAGTTACCTAAGAAGGCGTTATTTAAGACGTTTTCAAGGCCTAATTTGGCAGTGGTTAAGATTGCTGATAAATATTTCATTCCGCTTTAGAATTGCAAGTTTGATGTATTTGTTGATACTAGTTTCCCGCTATGTATTTCAATACACGTACCTGGAATTGAGAGTAAAGGGTCCGTTTGCCGTGGCATTTGGTTTGTATGAGAATGTTACTCATACGCCATGTACGCACGTTCGAGTTTAACTTTTCCGTGATAAATGGTAGATCCAATTTGAATTTTTAAAATTTGATTTCAGGCTCATAATCAGCGATTTTAAGAACTCCCAACTGTAAAGCTTTAAGCGAATCAAATCAGTTTTGATTTGTTTTGCCGCCATTTTGGCTCCGCCATTTTGAATTTTTCCAATCTAACTCCAGATTCGTAATCAGCGACTCCGAAAACTGTAAAATAAGTCGCGATCTAACTTTCTTTCATGATTTGCCGAAAAAATTTATAGAAACGCCATTTAAAAAGTTTATATAAGGGCGACTCCCTTTCATGTGACTTCTTTAATCTGATGTTGGAGAAGGTAATAAGAGCTGCAGAACTGAACCGCTCAGGAACAATTTACTACAAGAGCGCGCAATTGCTGGCTTATGCCGATGACATCGACGTCATCGGTAACAAAAACCGCGAAGTCTGTTCTGCCTTTTCCAAGTTGGATAGGGAAGCAAAGCGAATGGTTCTGGTGGTAAACGAGGACAAGACGAAGTATCTCCTGTCATCAAACAAACAGTCAGCACATTCGCGCCTTGGCACTCACGTCACTGTTGACAGTTACAATTTCGAGAAAGTAGAGAATTTCGTTTACTTGGGAACCAGCATTAACACCGATAATAATGTCAGCATTGAAATCCAACAAGTGCTACTTTGGACTGAGTAGGCAATTCAGGAGTAAAGTCCTCTCTCGACGTACGAAAACCACGCTCTATAAGTCACTCATCATGCCCGTGCTGGTATATGGCGCAGAAACATGGACAATGACAACATCCGATGAGGCGGCTCTTGGAGTGTTTGAGAGAAAGATTTTGCGGAACATATACGGGCCTTTACGCGTTGGCGACGGCTTTTATTGATTGGAATTTTGGGCCGAGTTCTGGGTCGACTGACGTGAATCGTCCCATACGCGCAATTCTCCTGCTCTTTCATGAACTGTTGGAGAGTAATTAAAAGTTTAGCCGCACAGTCTCATAACACAGACGCGGGATAAGCGAACTTTCAAGCAATGTAATAAACTTTATACTTAAATATAAGGTACTAACAATGAAAAATGTATAAAGAAACGATTCAGTATTTTGGAAATGTCTTAATTATAAAAAAAAATCGCTTATCAATTTTAAAAAGTAGTTTCGATAAATATAATATCGTTTGAAATTTTGACTTTAATACCTTTAATTTTTGAAACTTTATCTCAGCGTCTTTGTCTCCGTCGTTCTTATCCGGATGATACTGCAGAGCCAAAACTTTGTATTCAGCTTGTATTTGTTCAACCTGAAAAAAAATGTATAATGTACATTTTATATCCGCGAAAATAAATTCTAATGCATAAATTATTTTGAAATTGATAGACATATTTACATCGTACATATTCATTATAACTTGCATTGTTTTTCGAAAACAAGAGAAGAGATAGGTTTAAGTTTGCACAGCCTTTCACTTTTCAGAACTTGAGACACAACTATACTTTTCCAAAGGTTTTTTGGTACGTTGAATTTAAATAGGCCGTTGGAACTGTTCCATTACTTTAGGCTCTCGAGTAATTCAAACCTAATAATTAACGAGGGGCCGAAAATCCGTTTTTTTTTAGAATTTTGATTGGTTTTGATTGGATTAGGCTCGTCCAATTCCTTCAAAGTACAATGGGTTAAAAAAATAAAAAATAAATAAATTAATTACTACATTTGTATTTACTAAAATTGCATTTATCCTCGAGTGTATTAAGCCACTAGACACGAATAAAGTCGCGAGCTCAAAAGTTGACCGCGAAAAAAGACGCATAAATAAGCTTCAGCGAAGAAAGGCGCCTCCACCTAGTCGACGGCCAAGAAAGACGCGCAAACTTATTTTGATATATGGACCTTTTTTGTAGAGAATTGAAGTAGGCTAAGAAACAATTGTTTTATCACTTGAAATTCGATGGACTTGGGCGACTCCAAGATATTGACTTTTTAGAGCATAATGAACCATATTTTTTCTATTACTAATAAAAATTCCAAAAAAGCTGATGTTCGACCCACGCTACTAATTATGTAAAAAATTAATAGTTTTTTGCTATATTTGCCGTAATTTTTGTTTAGATAACTAGATGATACCAAGTATAAATTGTAGAGTTTAATAAATCCAGACAAATGACTTGTTCATCTATTTTGGAACTAATTCAAAAAAATTTTAAATTACATACAAAATTTCGTTTTTCTAATTAAATTGAAATTTGTTTTTAAAATTATCCAGCAAATAAATATTATGGCGAATGTTCCGAAATTATCTTCGATATCTAGTATGAATGTCGTGTAAATGAACATAATTCCCATTTACTTCAATGCTGTCACAACTCGAGCAACCAAAAACTTGGAAAAAGAGCTTTAAAGTTTTGAATTTAAATATACTGCCATAGTAAAAATGAATACATATTTTGTTCTACGGAGCTACTGGTAATCGGTACAGCCATTAAATTTTTACACAACATTGAAAAAGAGTTACAAGTGCTGGCATTGATTCTTCCTTAAAGTATTCGAAATGAGTACTAGTATCGATACTTTTCTAAAAAGTTCTATCACTAACTCCATGCATTCGTTTTGGAGTGATGCGCATGGAAACATACAGACACGCAGACAGAAAGACGGAAAAACAAAAATTATAAAAATTGTTGATTTGGCTTCTATAAAGACCCCCCATAATAATTTTTCTTGAAAATATGGAGATCGGCCTGCTACAATTTTATTATATGTATAGATAATTTATTTGCCTCAACTAACATAACTAAGGGTGAATACCGGAAGCCAATAGAAGTAAAAAAAAGTTAATTTTTATTTGCTAGAAATACCTGATTCCACGTCATAGAGAAAATATGCAACTGGTAAACAATTGCGGAGCGATACTCGACTAGGAAGGGTAGAGTTATTAAAACATTAAACTATCACAATGCATTGTTCCCACATAGTTTATTCCATGACTTAAAGTATGTTAAACTCCACGCTCCTGAACATGCAGCCTTTACAGCCGTTCTAAGCCTTTTAATTGATATTGTATGCCAGACGTGTCACTCAATTTTGTATAATTAAACCTGTTATGAAGTTGCTGGGAGTTGTTAAGTGCGTCGTCCTTCAGTTGATCCACTCGGCCTAATCTCGAGGCAGTTGTAAGTTGTCTAAAGAGGAAGATGTGCTATAGTACGGTGACCATTTGTACCGATTTTGGCTGGACAGTACCGATTATAAAAAAATTGTCTCGCTGAATATTTTTTAGGGACATATAAGTGTACAGATTTTTCATATTTGTATCGATTAAATCTCGATTTTCAGTGTTTTATTTATTAATTTAACAAGAGGCGGCCAAAAGTGGCAGCACTTTTATTATCACCAAGAACAGAGAATATAAGGGAGCTATAAACATATCGTCACTAGACACGAATAAGGGCGCGAGCTGAAAAGTTGACCGCGAAAAAAGGCGTGTAAAAAACTTCTTAACATAGTTGACGGTGAAGAAAGACGCGCGAAAGAAAACCCGTACACTTATTACCGTGGTCGTGGTCGTAGTTTTTGTGGAATGATGCTGAAGTGACAGCCCTTGGCGAGGTATAAATCTATGTTAACGCGTCTTTCTTCGCCGTCATCTAGGTTTTACGTCTTTCTTCGCCGAAGTTTTCCTTAAGCGTCTTTTTTGGTAAGAATTTTTTAAGCGTCTTTTTTCGTCGTCAAAACACTAGCGCGCCTTTATTCGTGTGTAGTGACGATATGTAACCAGCATCCTTATTCTTTATGGTCTTTGGTCATATTTTATTCTCTCAAACTGTTACTCTCACTATATTGCAGTCTATCACTCCTGTCAGAATTTTTTTAATAGTGTTATAATTATTTGTTAAGTTTTTTTTCATGAAATGATTCTAACTTGAATTTCGTGAAATACTAATTCATGGATACGAAAAATATACGCTGTGGATACAGTGGCAAAAATATAAATGGGGAAGAGAAATTTTAGCATTCTTTGCCTATTCCTATTTCGATTGTTAAATGTTTATTAAACTTTTATGAAAGTCTAGCTCGTTATCTAAGGAAGGCCGTGTAAGTCAAACTTTGAAACGTTGTACAAAAATCAACCTAGTTCGACAAAGTCTCATAAAAATTTTTTAATCAGATTTCTTAGCAACATTCTGAGTTTTGCAGCTCATTCAATTCAAAGTGCGAATTTTAAGTAGCTAAGACTTACCATTAATTTTTGGTAAATATTTTTGTGGAAGGTGCTGCATATTTTCTCCATACAAAAAAAAAAAATTGTCGAAATTGCCAAAAATCAACGGAAAGTCCTACTACTACTACTACTTCAAACTATAAAAATCTGAGTAAAAATATTTAAAATTGTGATCAATATTTGTTAAGATTCGTCGACTTTTTACAAATGTTCTACAAAGTGTGAAATTTTGATTTACATAGGTTTTTTAAATACTAGGTAATATTTTCGTAAAAAAATTTATAAATATTTTTTAATCGAAGAAAAGTAGCCAAACTTTCCAAAATGTCTCTTTCCTATTTACATTCTCGCCATCTTATATATTATGTGTATAAATTTTTGCGATAATTTTGCGAGTTTTTTGTCTTTGTTTTGTTTTAGATAAAACTGTTTTAAAAGATGTATCTTTATTCCAAAAACAAAATTGTATGTTCGGATGCAATGGTTTAGAAATGTCCCGACTTTTTTCTACAGAAATCTGGGCACCGTTGCTATAAGTAAGAGAAAAACGTATATGTATGTAACATATATATGCGCATATGAGTACATACATACATAGGTACTAAGGCATATTTTCACAAGCTCAAACGTGTGCTGCCCTAGCATGGAATCGCTACTTTCCAGTGTGGCTAGATGCTGGTGAGCGGGCCATTACATGTGTATTATGATGTCCTTCGAGAGCTTGGCCATATTTTATGACCATCTTTAAAGCCTTAAGTGTGTAATCATAATTTGTGTTTTTGTTTTCTCTCCTCTCAGCGTAAGCCCAATTCCTGCACATTTGTGGCGGTCATGTTGTGAGTGCATAACCTACTTTGTTGATTAGCCAAACAAATTAAAGAATGTGATAAAATGATTCGAGCAGCACCTTGAAGCGGAGCGAATAAGGGGAAGAATAAAATACTGAAAATTGTATGTATCTGCAAAATATTTTGCATATACGCTTTTGTGCGAACAGTTGTGGCAGAAATTTACTGTGTTTTACACATGGGAACAAAGTCTACACTGTTGTCAGTTGTATACTTCTAAGGACCATTGCGTCCGTTGTGCAAACGAGTGAATTTATCTTTCTTCTTTTTATTGTTTCTCTTTTAATATGTTCATTTTGTAAACCCATGTCAGGCGCTTAGGCGTTTGCCTTGCATTCATCGACTTCGTTCTGCCATGCATTGTCCGTCGGTTTGGATCTGTTTGGCCTGTCGCTTAACATTGTGCCACATAATTAAGTTTAGTTTTGAAAAGCTTATGTTTCTGGCTGCAAAGTTTTTGCACAGACAGCTTAGTTGGCTCTGACAGGCGGTTAAATTGATTTCTTGACACGCAAAAGGTTATGTTTCTTTTGTTCTTGTTTTAGAAAACAAGTTTTATATATGCAGGTTATGTTTTATTAGCAGCGAATTTCCATTATTTACTATGCGAAATGCAGTAAAAGTTTAGCCACAGTCTGGTCTTGCAGCATTAAAGCTGTGAGGTAGTTAAAAACGCTTCTTAAATTCTCATTGTTTCAGGAACAGTAATGTATCAATAACGCTGAAGGAACGCTAAAATGACACACAAAGAAGCCGAGACACGTAAACTTAATTTCGGGTCGTAGATTACGTATCTTTTTTAGATCATGTAATTTCCCCGAGATATTTTGTTTATGAGGTTTGCATTATGAATGACGAAAAAATACAATTTTAACATGGGAAATTTCACTCATACGCCATGTAGGAGTACATACATAAGTACGAGTATGGCCATGTAAATGGCGTATGAGTAACATTCTTTCCTGCTCATATTTCATTCCAAAAAATCGAGACGCATTTTCCTTTGACCACTCACAACTTTTTTTTATCCACTGATTTTCTTCGTTAATAGCTTGTTGTTTTTTTTTTTTGAGTAAAAGAACAAGCTTTAATAATAAAGAAAAAATTTGCAAGTGTGTTTTTTTTTTAATTTTCCCTGTCAAACTTAATTTTTTTTCATAAAAATGAAAATATTTTGGGAAATACAGGTTCGTATTCTACAACTAAAAATTAGGTGCACGTGTTTCGGCTTTTTTTGTGTGCCATTTAAAAACCTAAAAATTTTGCTGTAGTAAAATTAGACAACAATAATAAAAATTTTATCAATTAGTGAATAACAAATAGATTTGCGCAGGTTGGCCGAGCTTCTCCTCCGATTTTGTGGCGTGCGCTGACTTCGAACGGCGATTGTATTTTTATGAGATGCTGTTTTTCACGGCAGAAATACACTTCGAGGTTTGCCACTACAGCACAGCGTGCGCTAATTCACGAATAACAACTGTAGCTAAATTATTACCAGATACATTTTTAAACACTTGAAAAAAAAAATCCTCTGAACATGAACACACTTTTCTCATGATAAAAGGTATTAATATCTAGATCTTGCCGGGAGCTTCATACACAGGCGGGTAGCAATAAATAAATTCTATGGGATTGAATTGGTCTTTAAGTAGCATGTCCATCAAACCTCTTTGTCAGCAAAACCATCAATAAATTATTAAAAAAAAAAAAACAACATTAAATAGCAGTCCGTCTCACAGTGTGGCGACTAGAAGAAGCTAGCTGGGCAAAATGATTTGATTAGTGTTTTAGATGGATAAGATCAGAACTAACAAAAATTGTATAGTTATGACCAGGGCCGGAAATGCCCCATTGGGCCAAAAAGTGTTAATTTAATAATAATAGGGCCGCATAAATATTTTTTAGAAAGGGAATTTAAATAATAGTTTTCTTTTATATTCTAAAATGCCTTATAGCCAAGGCATATCAAACAGGTAGGAGCATTAAAGCAAAAACAACATTTGCGTGTATTTTGTTGTTACTTCTGGTATTGAAAGTATCAAAAACTGTTCTGATTTTTTTTCCAAATCAAAGTGTGCTATGCGATATTCAAAAAAAAATAATTTATTGAAAAAAAATTGTTGCAACTTTCTTTCTTAATAAATTTGTCCAGTAATCAGTGGTTGTGCTGCTGAGTTGGGCGCACTTTCCAAAATCTGCTATTCAATCGCTTGTTTTGTATATATTTTAACGATTTAGATTTTCGTTTTGTTTTTGTTATTTTATGGCCTTATAACAATTATATTAAACAATTTTTATTGAGCTTGAGGCCGTTTTTAATGAAAAACCTATTGTGGAAAAGCAGCAATAATTTGAAAAAATGGTAGAAATGATAGCTATTTCGGAAATCACCACATTTCCTCATCAGACTTCTTTCAGTAGGATTCGAACCGACGATCCCACTGACTGAGCCAGTTGCCTACGTACTGTGCTAAGTTCGCCTTGTGAATTCTTGACGCTTTTTCCCACCATATCATTTGCTCAGCCAACTACAATGAAGCGCAGCTGTTCCAGTGCTATTTAAACTTGATCATGTAATAAGTTTTTCATTAAAAACGGCCTCAAGCTCATTAAAAATTGTTGAATATTTAGAATTTTTGTGAGAATAAATTTGAAATATTTGACATTTTCGAGACCAAAGAATTTGAAAAAAAAAAAAAAATCAAATCAGCTGCTCTACCAGTACTACCTATTCAATGTGCCTTGCTTATAGCGTACAGAGAAAAAATTCTGGTTTTTGATTGAAAACGAACTTTTTGTTTCAATAAACTTTCTCACAAATAAAAAAAAACAAAAGCCTAGTTTGGAAAGTAATAGTTTTAATTCATAAAATAATATGTA
>NW_023459595.1:0-25617 GCF_013731165.1 Rhagoletis pomonella | reverse complement strand
CATGGAGACTTGCATACATAAATTCTTAATCAAATAAAAAATTCAGCAGGCAAAATACTTTACCTGCGGCCTAAGTCAACTTAAAGTTGGAATGCGAAATCTGATAGACATTTCTGATTTTTTTTTTTTTAATAACGCCAGCTGCATTTACTTGGCTATTTGCATATACATATATATATGTATTTGAAATTCTGAAAAGCACTGTGTCGTATGATTAATTAGTGCGTAACTAAGGCAGTGCGGGTAATCGGAGCAACTGAATTGAAGGCGAAAGAGCTAAACTGAAGAAGGCCAAGTACTTGCTAAAAGCTTTCACCGGAACGCATCTAAAAAGTAGATGGCCTAGTGTGAACTAAAGTGTAGAAAGTTGATTCATCATCTTCTTTTACATTTAAACAAGCGAGTAATTTGATAACCGCTGAAGAGTGAGTTTGCGTGTGCGTGTATTTATGCTAATTTGAATATGCTAAGCTAAAATATTTCCTTTCAGTTTGTGTTTGCAGATATCCTGAAATTGCGACCACTATTCAAGATGAATGTAAACATTTTGTCTAATACAGTTTGAATAATATACTACTCGTAGATATAGAAATTCATATGCACGCAAATTTTCAAGCCACAAGCTACACAGTGGGAAATTTACTGCTTATTTTGTTCAAAAATGGCTAGTAAAAATGAAAAGTAAATTTTTTACCGAATCTATTATTTTTTTTTAAATATTGGAATGGATTAAAAAACAAATGCCAGGCCCGAATTAAAAAAAATATATACATTTTTATCAGCATAGTGAAATTCGAAAAGTTAAAAAAATAGAAAACATCAAGCTATAAGTCATATTTTTATTTTATTTTATTTTTTGTTGTTTTTTTATTTTGGTGAAATTTTTCGGATTTTTTTTTAACAAGAAATATTTTTCGACTTTCACTCTATGCCGATAAATATAATTTTTTTCTTATTCGAGGCTAGACAACCTTTCTTAAAATAATTTCCATGTGTTAAACAAGAGTTCAATTCGGAAAAAAATTTACCAAATCAGTTTAAAAATTTCCCACTGTGCTCTGCATTGCCACGAGCTGGTAAATTTTGATTTAATGAGACAGACTTTCTTGATTGCGCGCTTGTGCTTATAGGAGTGAAGAGTGAGTGAACAGAAGAAAGTATGTCTGTATTCGTAGACATAGAAACACAATTTACCGTTAGGCACAGCGATGGGAAATTAAATTTAATTGTACCTAATTTAAGAAAAATTTGTCAAATTATACCTAATTTGAGGAAAAGTTGTTAGTATGTACATTTTGTTAGACAGTGCACATCACTTCAAATCTGTTTAACAATACGAAAATACAACGAGAATATTCCATGCCTGATTAGGCTCTGTTCAAACCGGAAGAACTTTTCGAAGCCAAAGAATGTTTTAGACAAAGCGAATCTCACATTCGTCTGGTTCCTTCGTATGTCGCCAAAATGTTAATTCAGCTAGTGAGAGATCTACTATGTATATAATTTATGTAAATCAAACGTCCCGTATTTTTCGGCGTTTAAAATTACTGAAATAAATCTCGATATGTCGAGCCTTTTCAGACCGTCTGCAACCGGTTTTTCACGATCGACAAGGGAAAGAGAGTAGTAATTTATTTCAGTAATTTTAAACGCCGAAAAATTCGGGATGACTTTGTTCTGAAATGCACACATAGAAAAATCTTTTACTAACAAATTTGCTTTTATGTATACCGCATTTACACCCACGATCCAGAAAATAAAGGTCGCGCCATTTGCGTAATAATAATAATAATACGTGTTACGAATATAGAAAAGAATTCACATCAGTATTCATTCAGTGTGGTTATTCACGCTTGCCTGGTTATCAGGTTATCTGGTTAAAAATAATTTGTCTGTAGGGCATTTTGTTGTTGTATTTTCAACCATTAACCTAATAACCAGGCAAGCGTGAACAACCACAATGTAATTTTAAAATGACTAGCTCATATTTTTGTTTAAAAATAAAATTTTGTCGAAGTTATCCCGAAGCAATCGTTTACGTCTTTCTTCTAGAATTCTGCCTAATACAGAAAAAACAGTTTAAATAGTTGCTGAGCTAGCTGGTATGTGTAAAATTTGCCTTGAAAAGATTCTAAGAAGTGGAAAATCTTTAGCTCTCCCAAAATTATAAAACACCGTCACAACTTTTGTTTTCTGACTTTTTCTAGTAAATACATATGTATATATTTCCGCATTAATGTATTCAAAAACTTTTCCTGCAGATTCATTGTTTGTATCAGGGTTATCGCTAACCCAGCTTGGCTCATCACAAGGGTCCAAGGGGGTACCTCACCCGATGGCCAACGCTAGCCCAACTTGGCTATCACGCGGTGGTTTAAGCATCGCTCCCCAGCCACTCCTAGAGTAATTTTTTGCATGCACATTTTTATAAGCAGAATCATGATACAAAAAAGAAGGTAAGTAGTTTCAATAAACAACGTTTGACAGATAATAATATAATTTTTTGAAGTCTCATAAATTGTGAGTATTCTCAACGGCCTTGCCACTTTGATAATATTAAATCAATAAATTGGAGTATTTTCTTTCCCCAGTTTATACCAATTTAATACTATTTCAAATCAAAAATCATTATCAGTACTTGGTAATTCTTTTACTTATGTGGCTCGCACCTTTTTTTTATTAAAAACATATAAAATGTGTAATGTTAAAGGAGACTTCAGCGGAATTGTTCTTTTTATTTTATAATAAAAATCACGAGAGCATTTTATTGTTTTTTTTTTTTTTTTTTTTTTATTAAAATACAATAGATCTTTTTTTTTTTTTTTTTTTTTTTTTCTTATTTTGAATACAATCTTGCGATATAAAAATGTAATACGAAATAATGTTCTTTCCAAATAAAACCTTTTTATTATCGCCAATTCCATGTGAATAAATTGTTCCCATAATTTAACATGCACAACAAAAACAAATTGGGAAAAATTGTTGTATTTGTTCACATGAAATTCGTGAGAGGGCTGAATATTTTGATTCAAATTTACTTTTAAATTTCTCATCAGATTTTGCAAAAAATTAGGCTTTGTGATTAGCTTATCGTCACTAGACATGAATAAAGGCGCGAGCTCAAGAGTTGACGGCGAAAAAAGACGCTTACAAAAATTTCAGCGTCAAAGACTCTTAACATACTTCGCCGAAGTTTTTCATAAGGATCTTTTTTCGCAATATTTTTTTACGCGCCTTTTTTCGTCGTCAAAACACTAGCGCGCCTTTATTCGTGTGTAGTGACGTTATCATCATTTACTTCAACAAATTTCGAATTTAAAATTTCCAGTGTATGCCAAAAAACTTGAATTCGGCCTGTGCAGACCGTCCTCCGCTAAGCAATTACCATAAGTAAACTTTTGATCACTTTCTTCATGCGTTCTGAAACCTAGTTTCGTCAACCCCATTTTTGAAATTATGCATTAATTTTCAGGTTCATCACATTCCACACTTTTGAGTGGACTTATGAAATTTTTTTTTCTTAACAAAAAAAAAAATACTTACTGCTCGTGATCAGGTAGCATGAATTTAATGAAACGTTGTAATTTTATTAAAAGTCAAATGGTTAACAACAACAACGAATGTCATTAAATGGAACTACCTTCTTTTTTGTATCATGAGCAGAATTGATAATATATTTAACGTGAGAAATAACTAACAAAACTAAATTTACTACACACGATTGATATTGGCGATGGAGGGAGCGAAACCTATTAGCTTGCCTAAGGCCATGGTAGAAAAAAAGAAGGTAGTTTCACTTAATGACATTAGCAGCCATCTTAGCCATTTGACTTTTGCTAAGATTATGTGATTTTCATCAAAATCAAGCTACCAGATTAAAAATTATAATAATTTTTTTTTTCAGAATTGATCGACTGATTCTGATTTGATCGACAAAGGAAAAAATAAAATAAGTTTTAAAAAATTATAAAAAGAAAAATGGGTTGCGCAGAAGCTGCAAAAATACCAGATACCATTGCAAGAAGGAGGGCATAAACTTTTTTAATTTCCAGCGCTTCATTTTGTGAGGCAAAAATGGCCTGAAGCCTGCGGCGTGTGTTCTCAACATTTTGCTACCACGGATATTAGAATTAGCCAGCACAAGACCATACTCGCAGTGCCGCGAAATGAAAGGTAATGAAAAACTGTATTGGCCAAAACATACAAAAGTAATGAATTTTTCTTGCGTTTTTTTTGAAAGGACATTTTTTCGAATACGAAATTTAAATCTAAAGTTAAAAGAGAACAAAACTAAATATGAAAATAAGACGATGGAAAAAAATTGCATCTTGATGGGTTTATTCAATTTATTACCTAAATAAAAATATTTAATAATGTTAACGGAACATACATACGTGCATATAGATTAATTTTCAGTTTTGGGGTAGAGGTGAGAAATACCATAGACGCACAGTATACAGTAAACCAGCCATTGACAATATGCTTATTTGAAAATTAATACATGAAATATTGTGAATGTATAGGATTTATTTGTCATTAACCCATAGGCAGCGACTGATGCAAAAGTACCCACAAATGTTTGTTGATATATTTGACATGTAAATTTGAACAGCAAAATTCGTAAAAAAAATTAATAAAACAAAAATATTTTTGATTACTACGTGGCAAGTGGGCGTGGTTATTGGCAGATTTCGCCAAAGTTTAACACTAACCTAACTTATACCAAAGGCAACTTCGACACCGACTTTCGTTAAAATATCTAAATTTTGTTCGAGTTAGCGTGTTTACAAACAGAGATGGCTGAACTAGTTCATCTCGTCATTCTGAATATTTTGGTATATATATATGTACATACATTTTATACGGTTAACAAACGCGCTTGCTTATCTGCATAAACCATCTTTACTTGCATTAATTCATGCATTATCCTCTTTCAAATGTGAATAAGCGGCTGAACAAATACATACAAATTTCTCGCATTTGAAAATTAGAGAGTTACCTTAAGCTAAGTAATACTTGTTTTACCGCCTAATCGATGGGACCATTTTAAAAAGTCAGCCCACCATTACTCACTCAAAGTTGTGTTCGGAACACGGTTTGACTTATATAGGAACTGCCTCCGGTTATAATCGCTCACGCTCCACGCTTGATTTGCTTGGAATTGTGTTTTTCTCGTTATTTTATTTTATGTGACTTGAAAATATTTTTCACTATAAGAAAATATTTAAATTGGATTTCGTTTGGGTTAACGAAAACGACAACTGTAAAAAAATATCAACCAATACATTCAAACAAAATGTCAAATGAGCATACCCAGCAAACATTTGGAGTCATAAATGAGTCTTTAAGGAGTCCTATTTCGGAGCCATTACGCTCATAATGAGCTCATTTAAGAGTCCGATATGAGGGTGTTTCCCTTTCTCCGAAGGTCGAGATTAAATTCATACATCAAATGAGCCTCAATATGAGTCATATTGGACTCTTATTGGCCTAATATACGGCTCATTTTGGACTCTTTTAAAACAATTATTGGCCTCATATATGAATCATTTCAGACTCTTTTCGAGCCTCTAATCAGCCTCATAAATTACTAAATTCGGACTCTTATTTTAGGTTGTTCTTTGAGTCTTGTTGAACGCACTATATTTGCAAAAGCATTCAGCAAAAAATCCTTTCAAATAACATGCATACATACTTACGTGCATATACAAATTCCACCATGCATGCAATAGAAGCAGCTGCAGCTAAATTTTGTTCATTTATTGTTTTCTAATTATTTTTAATTTCTGTATAAACAAGTTTGGATATAAATTTCAAATCTTTATTGTTTTTATTTGGCACAAGGTGCTGGCTCATAACTTGGATCATATATGAGTCCTAAAAGATTCATATAAGAGTAAAAAAAAATTTGTTTTTGAAACTCATATTTCTTACCTACCTAGGACTCCCTTCGGACTCATATATTCTGAACGCTCAGAATATGTTTGCGGGGTATTTACATTTTTTGTTTTGGCTATCTGGATTACTGTATAATGTGCCATAAACGTAAGTACTTATTCCATTATCCATTGTACTTCGAAACAAAATTGCAAATATCATGTAATAGACTTGTTTGGTTTCGTCTAAGAAGACTAAAATATTTACGCCCATTTACTGCGAAAGAAAATTCGAGAGAATAAATCTGCACAAGGTTTGTGCCCAAGCTGGATTCGTCCACACTAGCTTCATGTAATTAAAAGGAGAAAGAAATTCTAAGAAAATTTATTTGGACAATATGAAAATGTATCGTAAATGCTGTTTACGTACCGAATGTACTTTTAAATTATAAAAGGGATGCAAAAGTACAATTGCACCTACTATTCCATCACTGGTCAGGCAGGACACCAGCGAAGCTGCACATCTTCGGAAAGCTCTCTATGAAACATCTCAGCGAAAGCAATATGCTAATAAGTATCTGCTCAAAATCAGTAATGCTTGAAAGCTTAGTATTTAAAGCGAAGCTAACAGAAAAATATTTTAATCACAAAGGTACGAAGATCCTTAAAATTTTATACCGTAGGTGAAAAGTTTTATTGTATTTTTTATTTTTATTTTTTTAATAATAAATGGCGTTGGTAAGTTGTTTTGTAATTATGGGAGAAAATGCGCTTGAAGTGTGAGAAGAAAATACTTCCGCAAAACAAAAACTATTATACCCAGCTATCAACTACACAAAGTGTGGGCGCAGCGGCCTTAGAATAAACCATAAGCAAGGCCAGCAGCAGATACGCATTAGTTACGGGTAACATATATACATATATTGGTGCAATCGCCTTGAAATATTGCATAATACAATTTAATTGGTTCAATTAGAGCGGCCGAACAAGCTTCGTACTTGCACTTGCACTTCCACTTGCACTTGTACTTGCACCCAAAAACACCTTAGCGTGTAAGCGGTATCAGTATGGGGTTGAGTCAGATCAATTATCCACTGGTGCAATTGATTGGATTCATAGTGGAGCTTAAATAGAATAGAAATAGAAATAACTTACATTAAAAACTTATTCATTTTAATTTATTCCCCAGCAGATCTTTTGCGTTGATTGTTTGAAAATGTGTAAAATTAAATATGTATATAGTATATGTACACTAGGGCGGTTGAATTTGTATGGATCGATTTTTTTCGATTCGGATTTTTCATAAAATTCTAAGAAACAAATCAATAGCCCAGTCAAGTTAACTCAAAAAATAGGGGTAAGCTTACAATAATTCGTATAAAGCTTAAAATTGGTACGAATGTTGCGAACACTATTATCAATCAATGAAATGTCAAAAGTCCCGATCGATCCCATGTCTGAAATAAAAAGTTATTCAAGGTCAAAGGTAACATAAATTGATCTTTTGAATTTTCCAGCAAAACGGTAAGGTTTATCATAAAAATAAGCGAGAAGTAAGTGTTGACCATCGACCATCTATAGAAACTGTTATAACATTTTTCTTACTAAGGATTACTATTCCTGAGATATAGCAATCCAAAATTGTAGTAAAAGGTGTAGTACGCGATTAAATACAAATCATAAATTTATATAGAAACTCTTTATATGTATCTCTACTTGAATGCTCATAACTTCTACTATTATTATTCAATTTAGATGAGCAGGGCTTTATTGCATTAATGAAGAATCATGCTTTGACGTGCATGAATCCAGTAGTTCAGAGGTTCTTTTATGTTGATATTTTTGCTGAAAGTAACTAATTTTTTTAATATTATTATTTTTTTAACTATGCAAAGTTGTTGATGAATCAATGATTAGCTTCTAACCTTTTAATTTCCATTTGGAAAATATCGTTTACGCAGAAGATAGAAAATTTAATGTGCTTCATTACTGTAGAAAGAAATTTAAGATCCGCCGACTATATAAACGAAAATAAACAATTAAGTGAGTGTACTTATTCACATTTCTCTTAAAACCGAAATTTGGCTGTATCTCAAAAATTATTGGAGTTTATTATATTTTGACTACATACTCAGATTTTACATGACAAGTAACCCGCATTTTTCTCCATGAGCCTTCGATTCATTTCATATAGCCCCGTACCAGCTTCATCTTTTTCAGAGATACATATGTACTAGCAGACCCGGCGAACTTCGTCCCGCCCAAAATTTTTATATATTTTATTGAAACTTTTTGGTCCAACATTTTCACCAACAATTCACGTTTACGATTTTCATTGGCACATTTGTCTGCTAAGATTAAGGTTTGGTGGTCATTTGCCGCTTTAAATAACCTAAGGAAAGTGTTATATCCGTTCTTGAAATTCTCCAGTTGTGCGGCATTTCATAGCACGGTTATTCGCAAAGCGAAATAAATTTCTTCCTCTTCACTCCCTGGCGGCAACAATGACCCGGTTCTATAGTGAATGTCCTAGAAGCTTTACAGTATAGTAGGTGCCAAATCAAAATGGGTGCGAATCATTGTTCTGTACCTTAAAAGTTTGAACGCATAATAATATTGGAAAATCACATCCATTGGGCCAATTGCAACGCAGGACCGTCGATATACTCAATGGTGCAAAAGGTCGATTTAATCTCACCTTCACGGCCCCTTTTCTCACTTGGCTATTTTAAGTAATAGCTCGACTTCAGCACCACTTGGCAGCACGTTTTTGCAATAGTATTGCATACATATTTAAAACATTAGCCAAATCGGATCATAAATAAGATTTTTAGTAATAACTCAACTACAGCGCCAACTGTCGGATTAAATTGTGAAACTAAACCATCCAGAGACCCACTCAAATACACAAAAAGTTTCGTTAAAATCCGTACAACCACACAGAAGAATAAAAAAATTCATTCAAAGATAGCTAAAGGTCGGTAGGTTTGTAGGCCTCACACCCCTTTTCAAATAGCCCAAATTTTCTCCATGAGTATGGGCTTGATTTCAACTATATACATATCTCCATACGAAGTTCCAGTACTGTACCATGAATACTTTCAGAGATATCCAGTATAAAAATTCGATTTATATGGGAGGAGCCACGCCCCCCTTTCCAACAGCTGCCCTCTTTCTTCATGAGTATGCGATTGATTTCGTATATCTCCACACCAAGTTACAGAACTCTACCATGAACACTTCCAAAGATAGGCAGTATGAAAAATTCGGTTTGTATGGAAGATGCCACGCCCCCTTTTCCAATAGTTCCAATTTTTCTCCAAGAGTATGCGATTTATTTCGTACATCTCCATACAAAACTATAGAACTCTACCAAAAAATTTCCAGAGATAAGCAGTATGAAAAATTCGGTTTGTATGGGAGATGTCACACCCCTTTTTACTATAGCTAAAATTTTTCTCCAAGGGTATGCGATTGATTTCGTATATCTCCATACCAATTTCCAAAACTCTACCATGCACACTTTCAGAGATATGTACCATGAGAAATTCGGTTTGTATGGGAAGTGCCACACCCCCTTTACATATAGTTTTTTTTTTTCAGCCTAAAACCATCCTTGGGACACGTGCGGCAGATGGCAGTTTCAAAAAAATCGGTTCAGCCGCTCTCGAGCCCTGCGAAAACTAACAAACGGCTTTCTAAATATAAATTAGTTAATAATAAATTAGTTGAGATATATAATATATTATAATTATATTTTGACAGTATCCGTTCTTTCTGATTGGCGCAAAAAAATCTTGCCTATTGACGAATTCGCCCCTTGATATGGTCGTTACTTAAAGCTATTTATATTCGAAATTGCATGAAAATTGGAAAACAGGAATCTATAAGCTTATCCAGGCAAAAAGCTACCTATGTACCGAATTTTAAGCAAATCGGACCGTAAAAACGATTTTTTCGAATAGATCAGTCCCTGGTCCACTTCTCGGAAAAAATGGACCATATATTCTAATATATGCTAAAAAACTACTTACGTACCGAATTTTAAGCAAATCGGACCATAAATGCGATTTTTTGGAATAGATCGGTCCCTGGTCCACTTCTCGGAAAAAATTGATCACATATGCTAATACATGCTAAAAAGCTATCTGCGCACCGAATTTTAAGCAAATCGGACCGTAAATCCGATTTTTTCGAATAGATCGGTCACTGGACCACTTCCCTATAAAAATGGGTCATATATGCTAATATATGCTAATAAGCTACTTACGTACTAAATTTGAAGCAAATCGAACTATAATAAGATTTTTTTCGAATAGACCAGTTCCTGGTCCACCTACCCAAAAAAATTAAAATTTTTTTAGCCTAAAACATGGTGGTTACCAAAAGATATTTGTATACAAAATTTCATGAAAATTTTACCAGCCGATCGCGAGATTACCTGTTACATAAAAAAGGGACTTCTCTTTATATAATTAGTATAGATTATGAAAAATTCAGTTTGTAAGGGAGGTGCCACGCTCTTTTATCCGTTAGCTCCAATTTTTCTTCATTAGTATGCTATTGATTTCATATATCCCTTTACCAAGTTGCAGCGATCTACCACGAATACTTCCAGAGATATGCAGTTTGACAAACTCGGTTTGTATGGGAGGTGCCACTCCCTCTTTATATATTTAAATATTTTCGGTCTATAACCATCCTTGGAAAGTCTACAGTAGGTGTCCGAAATTCAAATAAAAAATCTGTGGAGCCGTTCTCGAGGTGTGCGAACAGAAAAATGGCTTTCAAAATATGTACATATATTACAGTGGTCAAAAAAAAAAAATCCCGAGATAGGGTTTGGGCAACTTCCAAAATTTTGCATCTTGCCGAAAGATGTGCTGGTACCAAACTTTACGTTTCTAAGTATAAAATAAGAGGATGCTCATGACGCTCATATTTTACTCTAGAAGTAGCGTGTACATATAATATTCAAGCAATTGGTTAAGCAAACTAAGAACATTTCCAATTTGATTATCTAAAAAACAGCACTAGCTTCAGTTGTTAGAGCAACAGTATCTTCTCAAAAAATCACCAATATTTTTACCAATTTCACAGCGATCCAGTAGCGCATTTCAAGGGCATTGAGCACACTGTATTGGTTACAGTAGCAAATTGAAAGTTGGCGTAGATATTACAAATATCAAAAGGAAAAAATTAAGGAATGCCCTGAAATTTTTTTCCCCATACAAAAATTGGACCACTCTAATATAGATTTGCTTTGTAGCGCCATCTCGCGGTTCTTTCAATAAGAAATATATATCAAGAATTAATTCTTCGTATCAAAAAACCCCCAAAATAGAAATTTGTATTAAAAAAATAATATTCGTAACACTTTAGTAAATATTAATCTACATATTAACTTGGCATCAATTAAAGATATATTCTTTTAAAATTTCGCAGACTCGAAACTACTTTGGAGCTATGGTTGTAACGTAGCATTCGTTACGATATAATAGCATACAGCACTGGTCATTTGTTTGATTTGTTTAAAATTTTTAGGGTTGATTCATAAACACACATACAAATTTTTTGATAAAAAAATAGTTTTTGAAATTATGCGATCTCAAAAAAAATTGTAAAAAATTACAATGGTAGCTCTGAGTTTTACGCAATATTTAAGTTCATTATCAGGTGCTCATTATGAGGTGCACTCTACAATAATTTGAGTTATGATTTTTTTTTTGTACACCGAAGTTGAGTAAAATGAGTATAGACATTTCACATTTACAAATTTTTTAAATATTTTTTAGATTTTTTTTTTAGAGTTAGTTTTGTAGCCCATTAAATTTTAGTGCAAGTTTTAAGCGATTGCAAAACTTGCGTTAATTTGTATTTAATTTCCTTTGAAAACGGATTTGCGCATCTTATTCCATAGGAATAAAGTGCAAGAGGTCGTCAGCGTAAAAAATATTAAAAATCAACGCAATTCCACAGTAGCTTAAACCTTGCACTTTATTATTAAAATTTAATGGGCTACAAAACTGCATACTCAAAAAATTCTAAAAAATATTTATATAATTTGTAAATTTGTAATGTTCTCAATTTACTCAACTTCGGTGTAAAAAAAATTAATAACTCAAATTATTGTAGAGTGCACCCCATAATAATATACTTAAATATTGCGCAATACCTAGAGCTACCACTGTGATTTTTAAAAATTTTTTTTGAGATGGCATATTTTCAAAAACCAATTTTTATCAAGAAACTACTGATTTTACATATCTAAGAGCATATTTTGGTAATTTATCGATATTTTTCTGGTATATTTTTGCTAGCCCTGAAAATAATTTCTACAAATATGCAAAAAATTTTACGTAAGGAAAGCCTTTCAAAGGAGACTATAGAGTAGATGGTATTTCCTCTTTTAGATTTTGAAATGTAATGGTTTGCAGCCATAACCCTTATTTATTAAACTTTATAAATTGTTTATACAATGTATGCAATTGGAGCCCTTGCATTTCTTCTCTTCGCTGCATTCTTTCTAAAAAATTTCGCCGTAAATAGCTACTACATCACTGATGGCAAATTCTTCTTCTTCACTATTATCTTATGTTATTCAACGCACGTTCCAGGTATTAAAGCAATAAATTCCATTAATGCCAGCGCAATTTTAACACCGTTAAATATCGTGTAATGCAAAAAGCTACGTTTGTAAATGTATCGCATCGCCGCTTTCAGAGAGAGGAGAACAAATTAAAAGTAATTCCCATTTTTTAATATAAAAGTAGAAAATTATTTTATTAAATTTTCACCTAAAGTAAAGCATTTGAGACTTTGAAACTTTGTTTCGTTAGCTCTCTACATACCTGAATGTATGTAAATACATACGTATATGCATTTCCATGGGTATACATAACTTTCATCGGCGATGTTTGAAATCGAATTAGCTGTGGCTGTGTTCGCCATTTACATAGAATAGACTTTGACAGCTTTTCAGAGGACATTTAACGCTTAGAGCGTTGAAAAAATCGCAGGTAATATCTCGTGCGGAACTATGCCAGCCGTGATATTACTCTAAATCCGTGCGAGGCAAAACATACATATGTACATATGTACATGCACACTGTACGCGAGGCTACTGGCTGGTTAAAAATTGATAACATTTCGCTTATTGTATTAAAAAGCACTTAAACAGATGGTAAGTACACCTTTTAGAAAAAAAGAGACGGCAGCGTAATCGTTGTTAACTCCATTATAGGCGATTGAATTTTAGTATAATAAAGTGCAAGTTTGAAGTGACTACAAAATACCACTGATTTTTGGTTTTTTTTTGTCGGTGTTACGCATTTTTTTCCATACGCAGTATGTTCGAAATTTTTTTTTCCTCCAAAATGAGCAAGACTTACAAAAAAAAAATTGCCAAAGACTAAAAGTCCAACCTACTTTAAGTTTGCATTTCATTATACTAAAACAGAAACAGCATTCTTCAATTTTCCTAATTTTTGTAAAAAAGTTTGTACATAATTTGGGTTACACGGTTTTTATTATATAACAAGCTATACTTTCATAATGAACATTAGATAAACACAAGTAATTTTTAGCAAAAAAACGAATTCGATTTTCATATAAAAAAAAAAATATATATATATATATATTTCATGATCAAATGATCGGATCTAAATCAGATAAGTATGGGACCACCTCTGAGGCACTACTGAGGTTTTGAGAAAGAAACCCAGTATATATATGAATAATAAAATGTTCATTCAAACTGTTGTGCGAATAATACGTAAACATCTTGGCTGCGAAGCTCCATTTCTTTTATCCACGATTCCACCTTATTCGTCCCACCTGCTTGACTTACTTATTTATTATTTAAATTGCGCTCAAATTTCCAGCCGAAAGCAAAATAAAGTTCTATGCAATTTGAACGGACAGAGAATTAAGTTAGGTATAAGCAGTATCGTGGGCCGAAAATTGGTTTTTTTAGAATTTTGATTTGTAATATCAAAGATATGGTTCATTATGTTCTAAAAATAATCTGTGTGAAAGATAACAATTTTTGGTCAATATCTTAGGCTCACCCAAGTCCAAAAAAATTTACCAAAAATTTGTTAATATTACCAATTTCAAGCTTGAAAAGGTGAGATTTTCAACAATGATTTGGTATCTAATATTAACCACACTTTTGTTTACATTAAACAAATATCTGTTTGCCAAATTATTTCTTTAAAATACGCTTATGTTCTGCACTCCAGTGATGCTTTTTCGGAGTACAAAACCAAAATTTTTATTATCATTTTAAGACGTTGCCTCTGACGATATTTGAACCCGGACCTTCTGGAAGCTATCAAATAACAGCAAGCGTCTCCACACACGCAGCTACAGACGTACTATAAATTCGTCCTCAATGTTTAACTTGAATCAATTTTCTTCATCGTTTGATCGTGTTCTGAACTTCACGTATGCTTTTTCGCAATGAAGAAAAAAAAGAAAAACAAAACAAGTAAGAAAGTCTAAGTTCGGGCGGAGCCGAACATTAAATACCCGGCGCAAGTATTAAATGTATGTTTTCCACCTTTCCGAAAGCTACCGCTACATGATAAGCCGGGGTGTATACATTTTAAGTAAATTAGCGTCCTTAAATTTGGAAATATTGAAATTTCAAGCATATCTGAAATTTACCATTATATGAAAAGCGGCCTCAATTTTAGTCCGAGACCAAGCTTGGTACAAATTGCTAGAACGGTTAGCGAGATACATATATGTGCTCACAAGTGGGCGGTGCTACGCCCATTTTCCAAAATTTTGTCATAAACGTATTTCTTGGTAAAGAATTGTTGGAATCATCAATTTTGAATAAATTAGCTTCAATATTTACTGATTTATCGAAGATTTTGTATTTCTAGAAATTACCGTTATATGGGATGTGGGCGTGGTTATTGTCCGATTTTAGAAATTTTCGGCCAGTTGGTATGCTGTACCAGGACCAGCAACTGTGCCAAGTTTGGAAGAAATTGGTGTAGCGGTTACCAAGATATACACATGTAACCATAAGTGGGCGTGGCTACGCCCATTTGCCAAAATTTTGTAATATTCTTATTTTTCGTCTAAAACTCATTGCAAATATCAATTTTGAGTGAATTATCTTCAGTAGTTACTAAAATATCGCAGTTTTCGTATTTCCGAAAATTACCGTTATATGGGATGTGGGCGTGGTTATTGTCCGAGTTTTAAAATTTTCGGCCATTTAGTATGCTGTATCATGGCCAACAACTGTGCCAAGTTTGGAAGAAATTGGTGCAGCGGTTACCAAGATATACACATGTAACCATAAGTGGGCGTGGCTACGCCCATTTTCCAAAAGTTTATAATATTCATGTTTTCCGTCCGAAACTCATTATAAGTATCAATTTTGAGTGAATTATCTTCAGTAGTTACTGAAATATCGCAGTTTTCGTATTTCTTAAAATTACCGTTATATGGGAGGTAGGCGTGGTTATTATCCGATTTCGCCCATTTTGAATAACATCCGTCCCACGCCCAAAAGAAGTTCACGTACCAAGTTTCGTTAAGATATCTCAATTTTTACTCGAGTTATCGTGTGCACAGACGGACGGACGGACGGACGGACGGACGGACAGACAGTCACCGCTTAATCGATTTCTCTTTTCATTCTGATCATTTATGTATACATTTGTCTATATCTATCTCGATTCGTTTTGCCTGTTACAAACAACCGTTATGTGAACAAAGTTATAACACCCTTGTGCACAAGTGCGCTCGGGTATAAAAAGAAACTACATGTTATCTCTGATAGCATTCGAACCTGAACCTGCTGGAACTATCTCTGCACGTTCAGATACAGCCAGACATACGAATGTGTTTTCAAATTTTCAACTCGAATCACCATTTCTTACAATCGGTGTATTGACCATGAAAAAATCGATCAATGAATTGGTTGAAAAAACCATTGTACTTTTGGCTTAGTGTATGCTGCGTTGTAGATAAAAGAGCTGGGTTAAATGATTGTCTGATATATGCCTTCAGAAGCGCTTAAAAAGTTTTAAACAGAAAGGTGCATGGGCTTAGACCGCCTGTACTTTGACTTCTGTCCAGGTAACTCCAGTTCACGAGACTGTAACTGAGTCTTAAGCAGCTACAGAAAATGGCTTTAACAAAGGTTTTGTGCATGACAACAGCATCAACAAGATAAGCTGTGGACTGATTCAAAAACCATATCCAATATTTCTATACATAGTATAAAGGAAAGTCGAGATTCTTTGTACACGGGAATCTCGAAAACTACTAAACGGATTTTGACGAGATTTTCTCCAATATACTCGGTATCGATAGGAGAGTGACCTTTTTCATTTGGAATTTTAATAAGGCTGCCACTTGTCTAAAAAAGTATAAGATCCGCACTGTTCGCTGGATTACAAAAGATGAGGTGTCAAACACCTCACACATAAGATGTCAAATGAAAGAGCTTAACGAACATCGTTTTCATGCACCTCAGATGCTTTAAGAACCACCCCAAACAAAGCGCTAGAAGTGCTAAGCAATGCAGTAAATCTGGTAGCCACCCCTTTGAGTATGGCGCTATGGGAGAATCGGTGTTTCAGTCACACTCTGGATATTACTCAGAAATCGACTACTCTGACACTAAACCCATCTTCGATAGACACTTTAAGATGAACATCCGGTCAAGAAGAGAGTGGCATACACCAAGACCATGGGGAACGGGGAATGTAATTTTGCACGGAGTGATTCAGGCTAGGTAATCAGTTTGGCTACGAAGTTTTCTCTAAGGAATTAGGGCGGAAGTTCTAGCTATAAAGGAGGTGGCTGTGGACAAATGAGCCAGGAAATATAGCAATCTTCCACTATAAAAAAAAAAAACATGGAAATCCGAAAATTAAGTATTTGAAATGTCCTTATTCAACAGGTCAATAAGTCATGGCTAGATGAGAGTATCTGTAGAACAACTAAGTTTCATATTATGGACGCAAATGTTTCTTAGTGGTATCACAATGGGCTGCTGACCAAAGGCACAAATACTCACAAACAAAAACTTAATTTACTTACTTAACCCTGCTTTGTTAGCCTACATATGCGAAACGTATGCCTTTTCAAATTTTCGCGCTATCTTTTGGGAAATGATAAATTAAATCGTTTTTTTAACCGACTTCCAAAAAAGGAGGAGGTTATCAGTTCGTCGGAATATTTTTTTTTTTTATGTATGTTACCGCATAACTTTGCACCACGTCAACCGATTTCAATAATTTTTTGCAGCGGAAAGGTAGTGTCTCAGAGGTGGTCCCATACTAATTTGGTTTAGATCCGATCATTGGATCATGAAATATATAGATATATATATATTTTTTTTAAGTCGGTTTTTTTTTTGCTAAAAATTACTTGTTAAATATTTAAAACATGAAACTTAATCATATCTAATTAGAAATTTATAATTTATGCATCAGTTCCCAAGAGTCTAAAAAATCTAAAAAAGACAGAATACCTTAAGGTTGACGAGTTCGGATATTCTCTTCGTTCTTTCAGACTGGCTTTTAATTACGAATAATTGCGTTCAGTTGCTAAAGTTTTGATTGCCCAGTTTCATAGTCCTTCAAAGGACTTTAAAAGTTAAAGGGTAAGCAGCTCAGTAAATTTGGTTACCAGGAAAACAACCAACCAGAGATGGATCGAGTTTTTTTTTAAATAGAGCTTTGACAAAAAGTTATATCCGATTGTTACGTAATTTTTGCCAAATTTGAGGTCAGACTTACAACTTTTTAACATTGTGGCAATCAACTCTCCTTATAACTTTGAACAGTTCTGCAAATAAAAACCAAAATACCAATTCTACGACTCATCGTATTTTGCCCTTCGAAAAAAAAAAATGGATCACATGGATAACAGCATTACTGATTTCATATTGACGTATGTATGTCAAAGGGAAAGCAGCGGGGAGAGTTTTCATGGTTACCTTTGAATAGATTGGTTATATAGCTTTAGGAATAGTAGTTAAATTTGACTATTTTCAAAGTAGGTAAATCTGACTTTTGACCGATTTTTCCATACAAATGCTCCTATGTGAGACCCAGCAACTTTGACTAAGGTTATTTAAGCTTTTCGTTTATACTTATGTACATCACAAAATTGTCACTCACTTTTATCTGTAAATTTTCGTATACATTTTTTACATCTGAAGCAATCACAGACTGCGCTTATGTACTTAAGATAGAAGCTAAGCAAGTGAACGAATGCAACGAGAAAAAATTTTTCGATTTGAATGCTTGCAAAAAAAAATTATGAGTAAACTAATTATTTTACATGTGAATGAGTTAATGTATTTGTACTCTTAATTCGCATTTACACACATATGTAAGTACAAATGTACGCATCAATAATTCTGTGCATTTATTGACAAGTAGATTTCCCTCCTATCGATCTGTGCATACAGGTAACGTCCACTAGTAACTTCGTGGTTGCTATTCAAGCATTACGGCTTCTAAAGCCTTAAGTTATTTATATGTACAAGCATTTGACTTTGGGTTTATTTACCAGCTTCACACCACATAATCTGTAGATTTTCATTGTGGTTGGCCTTAGGTGGTTCCACAAGTCCTACTCAATCGATTACCATTGCAATTTTCCCTCCTTCGCCTTCCGTTTACTTGGTATTACGATAATTGTTGTGGTTTCGCATTTACGGTTCGATTGGCAAATGTGAATGTAAGTATGTATTTACCCAGTGGGAAAATGTAATGTATAGTAATCGAAAAAATAATCAGTAAAGCAACCCTTTTCACATTCGAAAATGCTTTTTTTTTCCCAGGGGGATGTCCTAAGAAAAGTGGGGCATTCAAGTTTGCATTACCTAGTATCGAGAATTGAATGTGTTTCAATATCAAACTTTTGGAACTTTTTGAATAAATTTGAATGCTGATTACCTAGTTAGCAGTAATATAATCGGAGCTCATCAAAAACTTATTATATTATTTATCACGCATGCAATGCATTACTACATTTCCGACTGGGTAGGTATAAACTGCATACATATATACTTAGTACATTTCTATAACGTTTAAGCTAATGTTACATATATTTTTTTGTGTATTCTCGACGTCGTATAGTTGTTTCTAAATTAAACTTTAATAAAGTCACAAAGAGCCTACGTCATATGTACATATGCACCTGAAAGTATACATGCGTAATTTAGGAAAAGTAAGTTAAGAAGACGGAGATCCGCATGAATAATAACAGGTATAAAAGGAAGTAAAGAAGTCTAAGTTAGGGCGGGACCGAATATTAAATATCGTTTTTTTACCTTTTTGAAAACTACCGTTAAATGGTGATGGTTTCTTCCCTATATTCGTTAATATGCCGAGTCAGATTTAATGAAATAATTTAATTATGTTTTTTTCTTTTAAAGTTCGCTCTGAAGATTATTTTTTAATTCATATACGGTACGTATGTATATATGTTTTTCAAACTAGAAAAAATCATTGTGCATTGTAATTAATACAGCAGCGCGGTTAAAGCAAATGCTTTGATACAGTTAAGAAAAACTGCAGCTACTTGTAAGATGAAAAATTTGTAGGCTCAATTTATTGTATACTTATAATAAAATTTAAACAGGCCGATGGCTGTACTTTATATATATAAAAGCAAAATTATTATGTGGGGTCTTTATTAGAGCAACAGAAACCAAATCAAAAGTTTTTAGAATTTTCGTGGCTGTCTGTATGTTTAGACGCGTATCACTCGAAAACTAATGCATTGCATCGAATGAAGCTTTCACCGGTATATTGCAAGAAAATATAGAAAAGAATGGGAGAGTTACCACCTGTTTGAAAAATGAAGTTTCAGTAAATTGGTAAGATAAAGTAAATATTGTAATATGGCTGTCAAAAGAAAGAGAAGGCTTATAGCCGAAAATATTTTTGTTGAAGGTTACCACCTGTTTGAAAATATTAGTTTGCGACTCAGTTTTAAGATTATAAATTAAATTTCCAGAAGAAAGCCGATACTTTACCCACTTTCTAAATACCAAGTATATTAACTAACCCCCACATTCACAAATAGTAGAGAATAATTCATAAATTGAATTTTTTTTTGAAAATCACAATTCAAATTAATTTTATATATATATATACTAGCAGACCCGTGGAACTCCGTCCCGCCAAAAATCTTTTTTTTTTTGTAATTGAAACATTCCGTGCGCAATTTCCAGTGATGCATTTATCTGCTAATACTTCGGTTTGGTGGTTGTCAGAACGCATATTTCCAGCACCGCCTTAAATAACCTAGCCAAAGCGTATGTGAAGATGCTAGTGCAATTCTCCAATCAGCTGAGGTTTTACAGCACGGTTAACTGCACAACGAAATAAATTTGAAGAATTTTTTCCTCTTCACTCCCTGGCGGCAACAATGATCCGGTTCGATGGTGAATCTGTTCTCGAAACTGTGTAGTATAGTTGATGGGTGAGTATCGTTGTTCTGTAGAAATCCTATAAACAGACTTATTTCAGACGAAATACCTTAAATGTCTTATTAAGGAGCGCAATGGTTCTGATGGTTTATTTAATGGTGGTCATTGAAGATTGACCCCGGGACAACTCGGGAGATCCTGTTGTCTCCGAATGAAGCCGCCCGAACTTAGACTTTCTTATGGTCTGATTATGCATACTTCGCATAACTTCGCACAACTTCGCATAAACTTCAAACTGTAATTTCGCATTTACTTTGTATGTATTTGGTATCTACTCCATTACCCAGAAATTAGCAGAACTTCTTAAAACTTAGCGATCTTTTGAGTTTTGATTTTCTTAAGTTACATTTTTATTGCATTGGTACAAATGGTTGTGCGAAGTTATGCGGCATGATCAATTCAGACAGCGTGTTTAGTAAGCACTCGTTTGGGAGAGAAAATAAAAATCTTAAAACAATAATATTTGTACAATCTACTAAATATGTTCATCTTGTATTTGTGATCATCTCAGGTAGACTAGTTTCTTTACACAAAAAATCTCCTCAATAAATATCAATGTCATGTGACTTATGGTTCCCAGGTTAAAGCTGATTAAAAATTTCACGCCAATGGGAGGTACCACGCCTCCTTGTCTAATCGAATTTTATACAGCCTATCCCAGAGTCAGATTTCGTGGTAATACTGGGCCAAAATATCGTTTAATTATCTCCGTCCGTTTAGGCTGCATCTGGGAAGACTCGAACATACATATGCAAATATATACACGAACATACTAATGTAATAAATATTAAAGTATTGACGTAAGTGGAATCTTAAAGCTCAGTTAGTCTAGACTTAACTTAAATTAACTTACCGTAAGAAATCATCAATGATTACTCAACGCGCCAACTTAAGCCAGAGCGGGAATATTTTGTTTTTGTATTTGCTTTTTCAGCTCTTAGACAGTTTGCCGCCTAAAATAGCACATCAAAAAAAAAATTCATGCAAACAAATATGTTTGCGGTCATTTATTTTTGCGAATTACACAAGCGAAAACCTGGCAAGCCCGATTCTCTCACCGCTCTCAATTTCCGTAAGGCCGTAACTTAAGAACCTAAAGTCTAGAGGTTCATAAGTTTCTTACGGTATGTGAAGTTTTAACAAACCACCAACACAGTTTCTCATATAACAGGTTGGACAAAACATTAAGTTAAGTTAAGTTACGGAAATTAAGTCTAGACTAACTGAGCTTTTAGCCTTACACTTTTCAGCGTGTACGCCTGAGCCGAAATATCTTACAATCTGTGAGATTCGCAGGTTTTATTTGATACAATTCGTCGAAACCTGCCATGCTCTAACAAGAAACTTGCATCAATTAAAAATCGTAAAGCACAATTCAGCGCTCTACTGAAATACGAAGTCATTTATGTTCATGCAATAACAGTAACCCACATTTGAATTGAGAAATGGCAGACAATAAATTTTCTCGCTTAAACTGAAAAAGGAAACTGTAAACTGAGAATGAAAACAATTAAAGTTTTGGCGAGTAGTGAGAATAAAAATTAATTACAACATTTGATTGATACAAGATTTCTTCTTTATGGTAAATTATATATATTTAACGGCAATGTGGTCTCGATTTTTATTATGCGGTGGATATGAGAAATAGTAAAATATAACATCATTACCCCATAAAAAGCATATGTAATAAATTATTTTATATATGTACATGCTATTATTATACGTTCGTATTTAATAACAAAATTAATTCTTTATATCCTCATTGCATTGTTGCCAGACATTACTCAGAGAATTTCGTATAAACGAGTTATCGAAAATTAGTAAACTTGCGATATTTAACTGCTTTTGTCTGAGATTAGTACTGAGAATTCATTATTATGATTAAATTTCGTTCTTTCAACCTGTCTGACAGCTCATTTCATGCACTAATACTACTGCAAATTTTTTCATTGAGGCTAGTGTTGCCACGGACGAATTTTTTTTCCTACCAAAATTGCCTACCAAAACCTACAAAAATTTGTTTTTAAATTTGGTTCGACGTCAAGTTTATTAAAAATGTAGATAACATTAAAATTTAGTAAAACTAAGATACAGCTAGTACAATAAAAAATAAGCTGTACAGACTTGCACAAATATACTATGTCTCTTTACAGATACATATTATTATTATTACTATTACGTCCGGAATACTTGAGCTACGACCTAAAAAAATCTATTGTGCTAAACACTAATTGAAATCACTCCAACCTCAGACTATTTAAGAAGTTAAGAACTTTGGAAGTTGCGATATTCCACTTTTTACATGGAGAAGACAATCGTTACCCAAGGTGTATCAGTCTGATATTTATGATACGTGGGCAGCCAAAAAAGGCTCGGGACCACGCAAGCGCATCTTGGCTCCACGCTTTGCGAGACAGTCAGCCTTCATGTCGCGGAACCCACCAGAGCGTTACGCTATTTTGGGCTTACATGTGATTCAGCTCACTCAGCGTCCTCTGAGCACATGTGTTTTTCACACATATACCCTGCAGGGAAACCGCGGACTAGTGAATCAAATTTCGAGTTCCGTACTAGGTCTTTGTCGCCAAAAAGGAACTAGTCCGATAGGAACTAGATCCCCACCAGTCCAAAATCGGCGAAAAGTGGTACTTTTAAGAAACTAATTTTTTTTAGTTTTTTTCACTAGAAATCTATATCTAAAGTGACGAATTTACAAATGGTTCGGAACTATAGAAAAAGGGATGCAGAACGAACTAGATCCTATTTGTCGAATTTAGAACTATTTCGGAACTATCGAATAAGGGATGCAGCGAGGGGCTTGTTTACTTTACATATATATGTGTTCAGCGGTTTTTTCGTTCAAATACGCTTTCATTCTGTGCTTCGCAGATGCTATTTCATAGTTTGGTAATACAAAACAAAGCTTTGTGTTAACATATTAACATCTTGGGGTCGTCTGGAAACTAACCAATAACAGCCCTGTAGGGAAACCGCGGACTAGTGAATCAAATTTCTAGTTCCATACTAGGACTTCATCGCCAAAAACGAACTGGTCCGATAGGAACTAGATCCCCACCAGTCCAAAATGGCGAAAAGTGGTACTAATTTTTTTCAGTTTTTTCACTAGAAATCTATATCTAAAGTGACGAATTTAGAAATAGTTCGGAACTATAGAAAAAGGGATGCAGAACGAACTAGATCTTATTTAACGAATTTAGAAATAGTTCGGAACTATCGAAAAAGGGATGCAGCGGGGGGCTTGTTTACTTTACATAGATATGTGTTCGGCGGCTTTTTCGTTCGATCACGCTTCTATTCTGTGCTTCGCAGCTGCTTTTTCATAGCTTGGTAATACAAAACTAAAATTTGTGTTAACATTTCAACATCTTGGGACAGTCTGGAATCTAAGAAATAACAGCGAGCACCTCTGCAAACTCAACTACAGCTAAAGGTATGTAAACGTACATTTCTTACAATCATTCAAACAAATTTAATCTCAAATTGAAACACATTTCTTCCAAAATAACTTAAAATCGCACACACGGAAGAACCAAAATGATTGAAAAATCGTAATACTTTTTTCTTTCGTATGTCGAGTTTAGAACTGGTTCGGAACTATAGAATTTAGGGCTAGTTTGGAACTATCGAAAAAGGGATGCAGCGGGGGCAATTGACACTTCCTAGGACATCGCCATGTTAAATTCGCCAGTTGCTTGCATGCAAAAGAGATTTATCGCGAACCAGTACTGGGTCTAAATGTACTAGAAGCGCCCCAGTTCAGAACTAGAGATTTTCCCCACAGGGTACGAAGAGCGCCAGCTGAACAGTGCATTTAACGCACACAGTCTCACTTATTGAATCGTTTGAATGTGTTGGTATGCCGGACACTCGCCCAAAGCGGTGGAGTGCAATAAGGCTCGTGGAGATAACGCCCATGGTCATTATTTCCGGGCGTTATTGCCTTCTCGAAAAATAAATTGAGCCCGCGGGCTTTATTGCTTTTTGCCGGTGGACATTATTTCCCTTTCGATATGGCAATAACGCCCGCGGGCTTCATTTCCTAAAAACTGAAATAAGCTTAGCCTGCCATATGGAAAAAACCTACCAGTTTTGGTAGGAAAAGCCCATGTATGGCAATACTGGTTGAGGCTTTGTTTGCCATTTCAAACCCAAATCAATGTACTACTACATAAATACATATACAAATAATACATGTAATTACTTACATACAGATATACACATGTACGAATACAATTTACAAATAAAATAATATCATTATTATACCGTCCCTAATTTGTTAAACATCTTAAAAGCTTTAATTGAATTGCCTAGTGCAAAGAGGGAGAGATGTCCGCCTATCGGAATTTCGTAAAAAATAACATTAAAATTCATATTAAGAATAATTAAATTATGAAGGTCGCCTGCGCAGAAAGAAGTTCTGCGCAAAAATATTTATTTTATATTTAATATTTTATTATATATATATATATATATATATATTTAATATTTATTTTCTACATGCGCTTCTGCGAATCAACAAGTTAAAGTTATGGAGCCCCATTTTAAGATAACGAGTTCGAGAGGAATTTGTATCAGTAAACTCAAAATCAACTCATTGAGGGCTGCAGTGTGCGTTAAGATGAAAATATGCATAAATTAAGGTGCCCATCGAAAATGTTTTTTTTTTGGAATTTATTCGTTTTTATGAGAAATATTCCTATTTTTATAGATTTTTTAAAGGCCATTTAGAGGTCGCGACCTGTCGATTTAGGTCAGAAAATACGATTTTGTAGATTTATGAGTTTTTGTATGACTATTTTTGATTCGATTTCAAAGATCAAATATGATCTGAGAAGAGAATATATGGAATGGTATATAATAGTATATTGTCGGATTTGGCTTTTTGAGAATTTTTTTCGGGTTAAAATTAGACTCCTATTTCTCTAATCTTTTTTAAATTTTTACTATCGAAAATTTCTACAATTTTAAAATATGGATTACTATCTAAAATTAAATCTATTTGCGGCCTTGATTTTATGTATACGTGTGTATGTACCGGAATTTAAGTTTTTTTTTAGCAGTTTAGCTTAGGAGTTCATCAATATTTAATCAAAATTGACATATACAGTCGTTGGTTAGCAAAAAGTGGATTTTCAAAAAATTTTAGGAAAGTTTTAGAAAAATTTTGGGATGAAGATGAAGATGAAGATGAAGATGAAGATGAAGATGAAGATGAAGATGAAGATGAAGATGAAGATG
>NW_023459594.1:0-53098 GCF_013731165.1 Rhagoletis pomonella | reverse complement strand
CAAAAAAATATTGAGGTGTAAATATTGTATGGAATGACCCATATGTACCATAACCATGTTTTTGTGAATACTTTTTTATAGAGGGGCGGGCTAAAGTATTTGAAGTGGCGCAAATAAGTTTAGTTTTCTGCTTTATCCCTATTTTTTAATTCTTTTATTTTAATTTTCTTTCTTTTACGTTAAAGTTTATAAACTGCCAACTAGCGCAAAATATTATACACAGCTGTAAGATAGTATAAGTAGAATGAAGAATTCATTAAGGAAGGAAATTATTGTGCCACTTTTCTTTTACCTTAGAGGAATGTAAAGAACTTTAACAATTTCATCGAACCAATTAAAACTTGTAGTAGAAAGATAGAACAAAAGCAGGTCGCGAGTTATTTCAGCGGCTGAAGTTAGATCTGAGTTGAAATAAATATAAAAAATCGTTTAATTGTTTGAACTTAATTTATGAGACGGCTTACACGAACTTAATTACAGACCTTTATTAAGTTTCAGGTGTAAGCATATTTTTAGCCAATTTCCTGACAAGATAACGACTTCAAACTTAGCTCAGAACCCGATGACAATGCAATACGAAATACGAGTTAATCCGCTTGGTGGCGCAGGTGAGTGTATATTGGGGAAATCCCTACTTATGGTCCGATATGGTGCATATTTGGAATGTAATTTATTTATACATAAAAAGGAATAACTGAACACACAAATTTTCCCCGATAAGTAATTCAGGGTCGAGATATTTGAAAAATCCGTATTTGTTGTTCGTCTTGTTTTATATTTAGAGCGTATGTATATTAATTAAACTAGTGTTCGCCAACCGCATACAAGACAAAAGTAACGATTTAGCTGGGCAAAAATAATTAACAAATAAAATTGATTTAGGGTGTTAGAAATTAATATTATATAAGGGTTTGAAACTATTTAAGCAAAAATAACAGAATTAATAAAAATATAATATAATATACCGACCCCTGCGAAAAATGGTTTTGTCTACTTTGATCTGAAAAATGATGTTTACATTTTGATATTTACATGAAATAAACAATAGTAACAGAAAAATATTGTAAAGGTGAACTGGAAAAACATGGGGTTTCGTAGCAAAGTAAATATTTGGAGATTCATCGTTTCGCTTTTGTATTTTTATATTTTTTACTTTTTTTATTATCTACGGAATAATTATTTTCTAGTTCATTTTATAGAATTTTTTTTAAATAACCACAATTTTAAAACTGTAAAACACGTAAACTAATGAAAAAATAAAAACTTACTTGTAAAAAGTGCTTCTTTGATATAAATATAATTTTAAAAAGTTACATCCACACATACTATAATTAATACAGGGCTACCGCGTATGACTGATTGAGGTGCCTGTGCGCACGATAACATAATGCATAACGTTACTTCATAACTAAAACTGTCCCTTAGTGAGTCAAATATTAAGGAACGTTCATACGTATTTTTATAGAAATTATATATCATCGAAGTTTTCGACTTTTGTCCAGCTAAATCGTCAAATTCAACCACTAAACTTGAGGAGTTGAGGTGAGCTGAATGAAGTGAATTTAGATGAGTTAAGGAGAGTTAGTGTGAGTTGAGCTGAGTTGATATGAGTTGGGGTGAGATAAGGTGAGTTGAGTGGAGGGGAGTTGAACTTATCTCTATGAATAACATAACATAGCATAATCTAACATACCATAACATAACATAGCATGCCATAACATAACATAACACAAAATGTCATAGAATAACATAGCATAAGATAACATAACATAACATAATATCCCAGAACATAACATACAATAACATAACATATCTTATTCTTTAGTTTTATCTCCCTCTGTCTCTATCACTTTCTCTATCTCTATTTTATGTATGTGTGTGTATTTATCTTTTCGTTTTTATCTTTACCTTTTCCTTTACCTTTATCCTGATCTTTATGTTCAAGCTTTTCTTAATCTACAAATTCACCCCCACCATTGCCATAACATTAAGTATTTAAATTAGCCTTCCCCTTTTTTTATCTTTAGGTTTCTTTGCTTTATTTTTTACATTATTCTTTACCTTTATCCCTTTATTCTTCTACATACTCAACTTTACCTTCTTCCTTGTATGAGCCATAACACCGTGCGACAAAAACTAAAAATTTTTAAAACACACGAAGAGTCAATATATTCACAAAACTAGGAGCCAAATATAGTATAAATGCGTTTTAAATTTTTCTCTCTGACGTCAGGATTTTTTTTAAAGCACCTTGAAATTTCTGGGATATGATTGAATAAAAAAATTATTTAAAAGATTTGGTGCATTGTAGAGTAACAGTATGGATATCAAGTAAAAGGCAAAATGGTTTAGAATTAAAAAAAGCTATTTGTAGGGTGCACCAGGACGAATAAGTATTGGAAATGTCCTTTTAAAACTTATTCCTTGAATATCCTTGGAAATTTTCAATAATGTTTTTTGAAAAAATATATATCAAGGACTTATATGTAAACTACCACACCCTCGAATTTCGTCATTCTTTATTATTTTTAGATAAAAAAAATTTACACTTCTCTTATAAAATATTGATAGTTACAATATACATAAATGAAGATACTGGAATCATTACACTGTACAGCACTCGGTTGGGTATTGGACCAAACCGTTTTTTTTTTAAGATTGAGTTATAGGTAAAAAAGTAAGTTCTCCGTTTATCGAAGTTAGCCTCCGAGATCGATATATGGGTCTTCGAAGTTCGAAATAGGGCCTTTGGTAAAAAATTATTTCTTATTATTATATATAAATAACTAAAAATATAGACGTAGTCCAACTTTTGCTCTTATTTAAATGATATATAACCTTATTTTTTGCAAAATTTTTTGATTAGATTGCTTAGAATGATTTTGAGTATTCAGTTTTGCACATCATTGAATTCTGGTAGAATAAAGTACAAGTTTTAAATTGCTAAACAATTCCGTTGGTTTTTTAGAATTTTTTTTGCCGCATATGTTACGGTTTTCTTCCATATAAAAATAAATTGCGTTTATTCCTTATATGGCAGCAAATAAGACAAATGAAATTCTAAAAAAAACGGTAATTTTTAGCCATTTGAAACTTGTACTTTATTGTACTATAATTCAAAGTTCTGCAAAACTGCATACCCAGAATCTTTCTAGGACATCTTTTTAAAAGAGCGCGAAATTTTTACGAAAGAGTGTTGATTGTTTTTTTTTTTAATATTTACAAAGTCTGAAATTTGAATTTTTGTGGTTTTTTTTTAAGAATGAACTATATTTTCATTAAAAAAAATAACCAAAATTAAATAACGAAAAAATTATATCTTAAAACTTGTCAAAATGTGATGCGGCTATAATTTGGTCGACCACTGCATTTAAAATACTGGTTCTCTCTGCTTTGCTTTGTTTTCTTCCTACATGAATCCTTAGTAATATGTTTAAAAATGTGTCTCAACCAAGCGCTAAAATCGATTGGAAACTAAAACCGCATAAAGCTAACGAAGTTTCAAAAACCAAAACGTCCCGCACACATAACAGGCTTGAATATATTCCAAACCAAAAATGGTTGTATTTGCATGCTTTTACGTTGTCACTTATATATGTACAGATTTAATATGTACCCTGCAGTAGACCGAATTGGTTCCGCACTCGCGCCGATCTGGGTTAGCAAGGCACTGTAGTGGTCCATAATCTATCCCTGACGAAAAAGTTTGCATTTGCAAAACCGAAAACTCCCATGTTAGCGTAGGGCCTAATATGGCAATGCCTTCCGAAGCGACATTCGTAACCTTCTCCAGGGCCTTTGGACCCCTTCTCTTGTTAGTGTTTAACTTTAACATATTTAATTTTGTTTAATTGTAAGTTATACTTTTTTCTTCAAAACTGGCTATAAACATTGTTAGAGTAGTGGGACTTCTGGTGAGGTTCCTCCATATCCTTGTATAGTAAATGAGAATTTGTGCACTTAACGTCTTTGCTTTCACTTTCCTAATTCGAGTATGGCGAACTCTAAAGACTACGCAATTTGCAAAACACTAGTTTAAACTATCTCCCTTCTGCGTAAGTTTTGTAGTTGTTCATATATACATATGTAAAGTAGTGTGTACTTAAAGCATTAGAACAGTGTCTATAAATTTTGCTGCTGGGTAAGTATACAAGTGAACAATGTTTTTATGTAAAGCAACAGTGCTTTGCGGTTTTTAACAGCTGCTTGTTTGATGGCGGGCTTCCATATTACTAACGAATGTTTTGGCTGTGATAAACAGGATTTTTTAACACAAGTGTTGGACAATTAGAACAAATATCAGCCATATATTAAAAAAAAAATTATTTTAAAGTGCTAAAGAGCTCGAAGAGAAACCCTCTAACAAACGCTACTCCGATTAACACAGAGTGGAAAACAATTCTAGGGAGGGCAGAGAATTAGAATTATGTGAGAGCGGGCTTATTAAGAGTCAGAAAATCCCAATTCTTAATTCTAAAACTGTTAAGCGTTTTCAAACCTTTGAGGAATCTGAAGTATAAATTCTATACAATAGGCAAAAGCATTCTAACGACCTTAATTGGCGTGAGCGTTACGTGTTTTATTGAATTGAATTTAACAAGATCAATAATCGTAGTTGTGTTCATCTACTTTCTGAACAGAAAATAGTAAATCGGAGAAAAATATGGAGTGAAACAAAGAAACAATAATAATAGTAGAAATTAGTGACATGAAATTTTAGCAGGTTGCTTCTGCATTTTTCATGGTATAAAAGGTGTATTAGGAAAACCTAGTAATAATTACACTGTGCGAAAATTTTTTGACAATTCAAACCAGCCTGGACTTTGCTAATATTTTCTGAAAGTATACATATCGTCGTTTAAAGTACAAAACCGCGTATCGTCATTCTGCAAAACCGCATAACTGACATTGGCTGCCAAAAATTGGATTTGCTCACACAAGCTCTTGGCTCAATCCTTATCCATTCGTCCTGAAATACACTAGCCAGAAATGCGATTGCTTTATAAAAAAAAGAGAACCATTTTGAAATATGAGTGTTTTTACGCTTTAGAAAATAATTTCTACAACTCACATACACGGTTTTGCAATTTTCTGATACGAGGTTTGGCATTTTTTTATACGCGGTTTTGCACTTTAACCGACGATATCCACTAATAAGACACTCGATGGATTTGCAAAAGTTAGCTCGTATTATTATTTTATAGCCTAGTAAAATTTTCATGTCCCGGCCTAAGTAGTTTTCAAAAAAAGTGGAAAAAATGGTTAAAATAAATGTCTGAGTGAAGTTAAAAGTTGAGACATATATAGCAAAATTGCATAGGAAATATTTTCTCAGAACATATTAACCCATTAGCTCCCGCCTGAAAATGTCGTTTTGACCCATAATTCAAGAAACCCCGCATAAATCAAATTAGGAAGGTCGTTAGAGGATTGATATATTCTAGAAAATTATTTTTGGGAAAATTGTACTAGGGGTCTTCTCAGACAAAAAATGCATGCCACCAACGTAAAAGTCTCTAACAAATTAAAATGCAAAATCAACAAAAAAATTTGATTTCTTATTTTTATTATTATTTTGTTTTTTTGGTAAGGCGGGTCTGTCTTGGCAGTTGAATCTCCGTTTGTGGTACAGGTGGCTTCGATCACGACATTCATAGGCCGGAAGTCGTGGTAGGTGGTGACCGACTACGTCGTTGGGTCCAATGGTTGGTCTATATTTGTTCGGACCGCGTCCTTATAAATTAGTAGGTGCGCCCTGACGTGCCTGGACTTTCCAACGCAATGGGGGCCTCCCTGTACCTCAGCTATCACCAGCGCGTTCCGAATTGAATGGAGTGTCAGTGTCCAATCGAAAGACATGGCCAAGCCAGCGTAGCTGCAGCATTTATATTCCCTGCACTATGTCTTTATCGTTGCGAAGCTCATACAGTTGATTGTTCCAATGCACAGTGGTTCCAAATCGCCATTAATTTTTCATTCAATTTGAGATCTTTTTTACTGCAAAGTGTGGAAAAAGTAGCAATTTTGAAGAAACTCGATTCTCCTGTTCCATAATAAAAACTTGATTGATTTTTAATAGAATTAGAGCTTCCGCTTGCGTTCATTGTGGCAGGGAAAACTGAACACAGATGTAAACTTGGTAGACTTGTATAAGGAATCGGTTATGTTTTATCCTCAGATTAACGAAGGCATTCTAACACTTTTAACTATGCCATACTCAACTGCGCTCAACAATACAAGAAGACAGTTGGAATAGCTTGTGCTTGCTAAGCGTTCATCGCAAACTGGTTGAGAAAATGGGAGATAAACTTACAGAAAATGTTTTATAGAGATTTTCTGGGGATACCAGAAAACTTATACTTGCTTAGACCTAAAAATAACTATTTTTATACATACAAAAAAATTAAATTTAATTTATAAATTTTTTCCGCCTATATAAAATTCCGCCCCCTAGGTTGAAGGCATCCTACGCCCTTGTATATATACAAAACGCTGCTAAAGTATATTGTTTGAAGTGCAGTGATTTGGCCCTATGTATGTGCGTTAGAGTGGTTAAAAAAATGTTTCATAACGCTACCTCAAATTATTGTTATACGTGATAAAAAAGAGAAACCGCTGGTCGGTTCTTTATAGAATCTTATTTTTTTTTAATTTCCTGACATGCTAAAATGCAGCTAAAAATGTTGTTGTCGCATGTAATTACTCTGGTATTATTGGGGTACATTACCTTAATAACAGACCGGTCTTGGACAGTTAGAATGTGCCTAGTGCCCGAAAATATGCTTTCGAAAAGAGGCGTTGCGGAAAAGAGAAATGCGTTGATACTGGACGACTAACGCATTGTCATTGTTTTGAGCAGGTTTTTGGGTTGCTAATTAGGAATCCGAAGTCAGTTTCTTAAAATTCAAAATGGCGGATCCAAAATGCAATACATTTGTTCTTTAAATGATTGGATTTGTTCGAAAATCGGCACTCGGGAGTTTTCGGTGTTTCTAATTATGAATCTGCTGCATTTTAACATGTCACCGACTAGCGCGACCTCCAAAAAAACGGTTTTCAGAATAAAAATATGCGTGTCTCTTTTTTATTACAAATAACAATATTTTGTTGTAGCGTTTATGAATTTCCAAAAAGGGTGTTTTTTGAACGACTCTAATGTGCGTATATATATATGTTTACTCACCATTTCTAATTTAAGAAAGAAGTAAGACAGAATATTCGGTTTCATTACTTTCAATAAAGATTTTACTTTTATTGTTTCCTGTATTACATAATTAAATACATATATATGTATATGTACTTGTATATATACTCAAAACGTTTTCAACATAAACTGATTTAATAAATTTTCTTAATTTTAGTTATATGGGCCTATAAATACAGATTAAATAATCCTATATAGTATTTAAATAGTAGTAGTAATAATAACCTTACACATATGTAGATATTGAGCTGCATACGTATATTTCTATATACTTCGTCGTTTACGTAAGTGCCTACATTTATGCATACAAACCTCTTCATGCATTCAGTTTGGCTTTTGGAAGTTGAAATTTCTCCCAAATTAATACACTTTTTTTGTAACTAGTTATTTTATCATTACAGTTTTTGCTACTTTTTAACTAATATACAGTTACAATTATTGTTTGTAGTATGTAAAATACCTAAGTACATACATTTACATACATATCATAAACTTATTCACTCGCTATATTACGATATTCATATAGTTACAGTTATAATTAAGTCAAAATACAATGCCAATAAATGCAAGTCTATTATGCTTCATTTTTGTGTTCTTAGTCAAATCTATTAATTTTTTAGTACCATCGTTCACTGCATATTTTTGTCCAAAATTTAATTATTTAAATTGTCTGCATTATTACAGAAGTAAATTAAAAATAATGAAATTTTTTCAATTGCTTGTAAAATTTATAATTACGTAAATATTTGCGCTTTTTATGTGCTATTTACATAGCTTAAAGTTTTTTCGCCACTTACAGCGGGAATTTTTCATTCATCGTTTGTGCTTTTTGCGTGGAAATCATTCATTCCGTTTATTATTTTTTTGTTCTTTGCTTATTATTACTATTTGTTTAAATAGTTGCTCGTTTGACATTTATTGCCAGCGCGAGCTGTTTATTTGCTTAATTTTTTTATTAGTTCGTTTTTTTTTTGTAACTCTTTTCATGTATGCATGTAATTAAATATGTATGTATGTATTTGCTAGCAAATGCCGAAAATGAATTTATTAACAGCCGTTTCACAAGTAGCTTAATATGAAATAGTACCAGTATAATTATGAATCAATAGATCATGCAAAGCAATGAAAACTCACACTTTTCTGATAAGAGTTGGCTTTATTTTTAAAGAGAAGTAGACTTAGTTCTATAATCTAAATTAAATAGTTATATCAAAACTGTAGGATGATTTTTTCACACCTCTAACTTCGTTTGAAGTAAAACCGATTTCGAGAAAAGTATTTTATCAGGCTGAGAGAGAAGAAAATACCGCTTTTAAGAACGCCTGGAACATTAAGAGCTTGTACAAGAAAATTGGGTTTTTTCTGAGCTCAGCGTCTAGACACTCTAAAATGTTTCGTAACATTTTTCGATTTTTCACTCCGCTGAAATCCACACTTTTCTTTACGAAATATGTATGTATATAGCGACCATTTCTGCACCTTTGACGAAGGAGATCAAGCCAGACATAGATTAAAGCTTGAAGATACAACTATTAGAACGTGAACAAAATTGAGATCCTCAATAAAGTACAGAGCCGCAACCAAATCCTCAAACATAAAATACGATTGGCTAGTTGGTTTGAAAGTGTGCTTCGCTTGTGTGGTCACTAGTGTAGGATCAGTAGGACGCAGTAGATGAAGGATCGCACCTTCAGAACGCCGCGCTTGGCGCTACCGCAGCATGCCTTCCGGACCGAAGAATTCCTGACCTGAGCCAATTCTGGCCAATTGATCAGATGTCTCATTACCAGGTACTCCCCAGTAACTTGACAGCCATACTAAGCAAGCTAATTATATTTACCAACATAATTTAGGCCAGACTTGCATTGCCCAATTAGTTTGGAAGTAGTTAGAGGGCTGGCCAACGCCTTAATTGCACCTTGGTTGTCACTGCAGATACGTAAACTCCTTCCCCTCCATCTATTTTCCATGGCCTGAAGAATTGCAAATACCTCAGCTTGGAAGACCGAAGCATATTTCCCAAGAGGAAAGTGAAGATTGTCCCCATATTTTTCGATAAAGACCCCAGATCCTGACCTAGAGTCAGTTTTATAGCCATCACTAAAGATTCGACAAGGGGTGTTTGCGAGATCACTTCTGGAATTAAATCAGCATTTAGCCTCAGGGAACTAAAAATTATAGAATCTCTTCAATAAAGGTAATGGTGGGGCACTATCCTGTGACATTGAAAAGACAAGACTCAGATCTCTGCCGCCAGCGATTTCCGCCTAGCCCCACCCAGCGTTATATCAACATCCGTTTCGTTTTAATCTGCAGGTGGGCTTCAAGGCGTCAGAACGTATGAAGACACAAAGTGACGTTAAATACAGCAGTGGATCAAGAGCAGCGCCAGGTGTTTAAGAGGAAGCTTCCTTACAGCACACGACAATCAGTGATCGGACTTAAAAAAAATTCTGTGTAGTACAATCTGGAAAAAAATGTGGTTGCTTTCAAAAAAATGTGGTAGATCTCTGGTTTTGGATCAAACTTTGTACAAAAAATTGAAAAAAAAATCTACAAGGTTTCACCTAAATTGCAAACTTTTAATTAGACTCTAAACAAATAATAATTTTAGTATAATAAAGTGCAAGATTGAAGTTGCTAAAAATTGCTTTGAGTTTTGGCAATTTTTTTCCTTGAAGGTGCAAAGCAGTTCCTTCCATATTAAGATATTTTTGGAACATACTTTAAGAGATTTCTAGAACCTTACGGAGTGCCGCCAGTTTTTTTTATCACATCACGAAGTAGCGAACAAATGTGGCACGTTCCAGAAACAGCTAATTCTGATTTGTCGATTTTGACAATTCTCAAGTAAAATTAAACAACACTTAGAAACTTTAGATGCACTGAAATTTGCTAATACTTTCACAAAAATCGCGTTTTTTTAATTTTCGCCATTAATTCCCTTTATAAGTCATATATTTAAAAATTTAACATAATAAAACCACGTTTCCTGTCGAAAAATTAATTATTGAGAAAATTTGCTATTTTATAGTTTATTTTATCCTCCCATTCGGCTTTGTTTACTTTTACTTGAGAAATTTCATCGTCGCCGGAATCTTGTATTATATTATTGTTGTTACCATATAGTGTTTAGTGTTGGACAATTTTTGCTCTTAAAACTACTCAAAAACGCGAATATGTGGTAGATTTCATACCTTGAGTGGTAGATGCTCTAAAAAGTGGCAAATCTACCACAATGTGGTAGAAGTCCGATCACTGACGACAATAGTTCTTTGAAGTTTACCAAGCAGACTTCCCACGCTATTGATTGACATTCTGCACCACCATACCACTGACACATAGCTGATTATGGTTCTCTGATCCTAGAGGAAAAAATCCAGAGGCTTCTCTTTTGTGACAAACCCCACTTTTTGCCAAAGACCTACTTACTTTGATAAAATGACCGCAATGCTTTGGAGGGCTTGTGCTCCACGTGAGATTTCCACAATAGTTTAGTATCCAGAATCACTCCTAGATACTTCACTTGGAGGGAAGTTTGAATTGTGACTCCTTTAAGTGCGAGCCAGACTAACTATTTATTTGTATTTACGGATATAAATAGAGAGTAAATTAACTAGTTTGTTAACTCTCGCGTGAGTTAGTGTTTCCTCCTGAGATGAGCGTTACGCTGTACAACTTAATTCACTGTATTTTTGTAGGAATTGCCCTGCTATACTCAATTTATGTATCTAAATATGTCCTAGGTGTACTTGGATGACCTTGAGCTACTTTATCTCAACTAAAATCCCTGCGATTAACTATCTTCCCTCGATAAATCATTGTAACTTTATTCTACATTAGCCAAATATTGTTTTTTTTTTTTCTTACTGCAACACTGTCAGAATACTATCTAAGCCATGCCTATTTACCATGGTCTGAGTTGCATAAGACAAAGTACATAAGTAGGCACATCTGAGTTAGGATATTTTGTCTGACACCGCTGAGATAAGATGAAAAAATTGTGCTTGGCTGAGTTCAAACAAAGTTACAATAGTTCATCGAGTATTGATCGCCATCGACCAGTTGAGCTCCATCGATGTGAAGATGCCCACCTCTTCGCATGTCCACTTAACTTAGCTCACGTAAAACTCCTCTCCCTACAGTCGACCCCATGGGAACAGCCCGTTTCATGGACCTACAATATATTTTTGTTATATTCACAATTTAAAGCAGGTTTTAGTAAGCTTCGACGACAAAGGCAACCTTAAAAAAAACACGTCTTTTTATCTCCTATGAAATTGTCTACGTATGTAAAATGGCGATTAGCAATTAAAAAACTTTTTTTTTTTATAGATTTGCCAATTTTTTTTTTATAGATAGCCAAATTTAATGGTCAATGAATAGTTTTGTGGTGATTCCAACTGTTGAAGCGAAATGGATCGAAACGCACATTTCGACCTGCTCTACGCGCATTCATTGAGGCTGTTAGCTCATTAAAAATTATCGTTTTTTAAATAATAATACACATACATATAGCTAAAGAAATATTAACATAAAATACCAAATACTACGAAAAAGCGCTAAATGTATAGTGATAATTTGTATTATATCACGTTTTGAAGTAATTATTTAAGCATTTATCTCTATTTGAATAAAATTTGCGCTTAAAAATATGTGTTTAAAAAATTTGCAAATAATTTAAATGCCAATTGGAAACAATAACTTATTTTGCAATTGACACTAATTAAATATGTGTGTCTGTTTGGGTTTTTATCCATTTCGATTTTTTGTTGCCTTTTGGCACAACTTTTCGCATGAAATGTTTCACCACATGTACATACATAAATACGAGTAAATAAAAACAATTTTATGGAAACTGTAAAAGCGCGTACGATTCATAATTAAAAACCAATAAATCAGTGTGGTTTAATGTGAAAAAATAATAATTTATGAAATTGTTTCACGGCATAATGTTGTTGTATGTTTGTGTATGTGCTTTTGATTACTTTTAATTAAGTTCTTGAAGTGATTATCTTTGAGCAGCTGCAGTGTTCGCTTTGTTGCATGTAACTTTTTCTGACCCATATATATGCACTATAGTACATACATAACTACATTCTTGTGGATGGGGGCGTCTGTATACATATACGCTCAAATACAAGTAGTAAGTAGGTACTTCTTCTATTCTGAACGTTACAGAAGATTTTGTAACCCGAAAATTGTATTACCAAAAAAATGTTATCATTTCTTGTCACCGCGATTCTGGGTACCTTGGTAATGCAGTTAAAATAGCAATAGCAATTCAGCTGTGAAGAATTCTTTAAATTCCGGCATTGAATATCGTTTAGCATATTTTTATAGTTCCTTTGATTAGAATTGGTTCAATTGATCCTTAAAAATTATATAACGTTATTATTGCGCTGCTGTAAACAAATGCCAATATAAGACAGTAGTACAAATACTCAGTTCAGCATAAACAATAGGAGACAAACTATTTTCTTTCTATTTAGATTAAGGCATCCTTATGAACCATACTTTTAGCTTTATCGTGCTTCAACTACTATATATTTGTCATTATTTTTCGTACTAAAAATCTTGTTTTATTATTAATATTAGGTGGATTAAGGCAACGATAGAATTTGTAAATGAAAATTAGTCTACTACGGTACATTCCGCTTAGCTGCCTATTCAAATGCCGTAGCATTATGAATGAACATTTTTCGTTTAACAGCATCGCAGGATAAAAAAAAAAAACGATTTAATCTTTCCATTTCGACTGTAAGGTTAAAAAAAAAACACAGTTTTAAATATCCAAGTGATATAATAGTTGAATACATTTTTATCCCCCTTCTACAAAGTCATTTATATATACTTTACTCTAAACCACTCCCACATATACATACATATGTCGGCATACCAAATTTCAAGTTCATGTGACTATGGTTCCCGATTTATGGCTGATTAAAAATTCCACGCTCCACGGTCCCTTTTACAAGCTCATGTATACAAACCTTCCTATAATCACCTACCATAGATATGTCTGCATACCAAAGTTCATATTCTTGTGAATTATAGTTCCGAAGTTGTAGCTGATACAAAATTTTATGCCTGTGGGATGTGTCCCTCTCAAAAAACAAAAAAAAATATAAATATATGTATATACCTTACTATGAGCACTTATCAAAGACCCTCACACCAAATTTCAAATTCATGTGACCTGTGGTTCCGAAGTTATATCTGTTGAAAATGTCACGCCCATGGAATGTGTCACGCCCTCTTGTACAAACTCATTTATATACACCCTGCTATAAGGACTCACTATAGATATAGTATCTAATTCCAAATTCAATCTCATGAGGCTTATGGTTCGGAAGTTATAGCTGGTAAAAAAATTTCCGTCTATGGGATGTGCCACACCTCCTTTTACAAACCCATTTATATGTAGCCTACTATAAGGCACTACCATATATATGACAGCATACCAAATTTCAAGTTCAAGTGATTTATAGTTCCGGAGTTATAGCTGATTAAAGATTTCACGCCTATGGGAGGTGCTACGCCCCCTTGTCGAATCCCAATTTTCTTCACCCTATTATTGGCCCAGATGTCAAAATTTTGTTCGATTCTGTCTGTCCGTTAGGCTGCAACCTGGCACATGCTTACATACATATATACACACTTCCGAAAATATATAGTGGATGTTTTGCGGTCTTGCTTTGGAATTTTTTAAAATCCTGCACGTATGCTAATTGCACCATTGGGTCCCTATTGTGAGAAGACGTGAAGAAAAAAAAAAGACGAGGTGTTCATTTGTGGGATGTTATTGTCCACGTTTGATTGCAGGCTATACTCTTTATATTAAAATATATACACAACTACGAAAAAATGTATGGCTTAGCATTTTAGAATAAAAATGCGCTTTCTTAATGGGGCACCCTTTAATTGGTTGCGGCGCTGCACATGTGCGGTATTCAAAGAGGTATACAGTCTACAATTCTTAACGAATATTCATCTATATAGTTGAAAGATAATAAACATCGTAAGAGGTTTAAGAGTCCACTTTTTTGGTTTTTATTTTATTGTAGCAAGTTTAAAGATGATCGATTCTCCTGTTCCTGATGATGAATGTTACAGAATGAAAACCGCTTGAAAAAAATTACAGGCTTACCCTAAAAAAAAAAAATGCAGAAGAAAAATGCAAAACGTTAAAAATTTTTTTTTAAAATTTCTTTTTTTTAGTTTAAAAAAAATAATTATGCCGTTTAATAGCCAACCAAATTTTCGTTTAATAAAATGGAAGATTCAAGTGGCCAAGAAGTCACGCTGATTTTTATTAAAATTTTTCTTTTGCTGAAGGTGCTAGGCATTTTCTTCCACATACGAAAAACGTGCTCGAAATGTTAGAAAATTGTTAAAAATCAACGCAAATTCTTAATCACTTAATAATGTTTTTTTTTGTCCTAAATTTAAATAAACTATTCAAAACATTAAGAAAAATTTAATTTTTAAATTAAAAAATGTGTCCCCTCAAATCTCTTACAAATTTAATTATCCTTAAAAAATGATCGACAACTTCAACTGAAAAAAACAATGGCCAAAAATTAACGGTGTGTCCTATCTACTTTAAACTCGCAACTCTTTTTCATTAAAAATTCGTATTTTTGTAGCGCTAACTGATAATTGAAGATAGGGGGCTGCAATTTTGCCTCCAAAATTTTTGATTGTGACCGCCAACGAAATTTTCATATGGACCGAAAGAAGAAAAATTAGTCATTTTATTTGACACAGTCTAGTACATATGTATAGAAGTGAATATATCCAAATTGAAGTCATTATCCTTGAATAAATGTTAGAAATAACAAGCTCGAACTTCTTTTAAACTTAATTTGTGCTTTGATTTTATTGTTGAACAGATTACACGTGTATATGTGTGAATACATACATACATATATATGTATACATTAGAGTGGCCCGAAAATAATCTGTGCGAAATATGACAATTTCATCAAAGTTTAAGTGCTAAAAAATTTGTTTCTTAACTTACTTCGATTCTCCTCAAAAAAGATCCATATACCAAACTATGTAGGACCAATACTTTCGAAGACAATTGTATTTTTATTAAAAAAAAAAATTTATTTATTAAAAAGTTTATTAAATTATATTATTTAAGCACATTGTACTTTGATGGACTTGGGTGAGCCTAAGGCATTGCCCGAAAATTGTCATATTTCGCACAGATTATTTTTGCTATTACCAATCAAAATTCTAAAAAAGCGTATTTTCGGTCCATGCTAATATACATACACATGTATTTATAGATATCGATGTGCTATATTACTGTCTACTTGCAAGGATAAGCAAGGTTCAAATTTAATTTTTATAATGCATAATAAATTAGTTAATCGGATTAATTAAAATTTTTAAGGGAGACCGTAAACAAAGTATTGTAGATTTTATTTAGTGTACTTATTGGTTACATGTGTATTTATTTACCTTATAAATAGAGTATATTAATATTCCGAAAATTTCCGCTTGATCAAATATTTATTTACCATTTCTGATTTAACTTAACTGTATTTATTTGTATAATAACGAAATGAAATTATTTGTCTTTAGTCAGTTTTTTTAGTTGATTTTACTTATATTTATTTAATTTGGCTTGCATATATGAGTTTTTGTTTATTTTATTTTTTCGAAAACTAATTTGGTAAGAGTTCGTCTCATCAGTTTAATTTTTTTTAAGATTTACTTACAGATTTACTTAATGTTGTTTCTACTCCTATGTAAATTTTAATATGCATATTGGTTGCTTACATAAGACTGTATGCATATAAGTTTGTATGCCTATTATAGTTAACCTAACAATTTTTGTTTCTAAATTTATATCTGCAGTAGCCTCATGACGCCTTGTGTTATCTGTACTCGGTTTTTTAGTTTTAAGTATTATGTGATGTGTACATGAGTTTCGGTATGTGTGTGTTCAAAAATCAATTACTATATAACACATTCACTTTTTAATTTTATTTATTTTTTTACGTTGTAGAGATGCTAAAATGGCACCAAAAGATGCCGACTCACATAAACTTATAGCGTTTTCTTTTCTCGAAATAATGTTGCCCCTCCGCCAGCGCTGTCAAGCTTTCGTGTTCTTTTCTCAGCATCTTCACATGCATATTGCGGTGCTCTTTCTTTAAAATGTTGACATTTTTTTCGAGAAGAGAAAACGCTATTAATTTTGGATCGTAGGTTACGGATCAGTATACTTTTTTAGATACAGTATTTTTCTCAATATAAAATAGTCGATTCTGAGAAATTTATTAATCGTTCCAGATTTTTTTTATAAACATTAAAAAAAGTAAAAATTTAACAGGGAAAAATTTAAAAAAAGAGCAGATGTTTTGTAATTTTTTAATTTGTTCTACATATCCTGAAAAGGAAAAGAGGATAGTTCTGTAAAATTAGGCCGGAAGAACTCCTTTTCAAAAAAGCTGCAGGGGTTTAATGTTAAAAAAATAAAAATACAAATGAAGATTGTTCTGAGAGAGCACTCCTACAAAGGAAAAATTGTTTTCAGAAAAATGCAAATATTTTTTTGGACATTTTAAACTCTTTTTCGGCTTATTTGAAGAACTTTTTTTTCCTTTTTAGGAACTCTAGAGCTATGGAAAAGCAACTGAGAACAGCTTTAATTTTTATTTTTTTCAAACATTAAATAGTTTAGTGAAATTAGCAAAACTCTGTCCATTTTTGGTTTGCATCTTTGGGTTATGGTTGAGTAGGTTTAGGAGATGTTAAAAACAGATTTGCGATACTCAGGTAGTTATGGAATTGCCGCCATCTTGGAAAGAATGGTGTAAAGCTTTTTCACAATTTATATCGACACCGTTCATTTTTTCGGACGGTTCTAGTTTTCATATGGTTCTACTTTGTTGCTATTTTTTTCAAATGAGTTGTATAAACCTAGCGCTCTCTCGGAAGATTTGAGAATGAGGAATCGCGCGGAAATACACTGCCGAAAAGTGGTAAAAAAATTAACACTCATTTTTGTATTAATATGCAAAATAATGATGTTATGTGGTGTAGTTCAAGCCCTGATCAAAGCAACACCGCAAAAAAAAAAATTTAAAGAAGGTTTTTTCTCCGAGTGTATTTCTGCCATGAAAAACAGCTTCTCATAAAAATACAATCGCCGTTCGGAGTCGGCGTAAAACTGTAGGTCCCTGCCCGTTGTGTGACAACAAAAAGGCGCACGCCACAAGTCGGAGGAGAAGCTCGGCCAAACACTAACATATGTGTAAGCGACAATTTATTATTATTATTAATGACGTTAGAAAAGAGTCGTAAACAAAAAATGTTTTTTTTTCAACCAGCAAAAATGTTGTTAAGTTTTTTTTTTCGAAAAAAAATGAACGGAATCGATGTAATATTCGAGAAACCCTTTCACCCTTCTTTCCAAGATGGTGGCGGTTGTACAACCCTCTGAGTCCCACAAATCTATTTTTAGATGGCCGATGTTTTATACCGTTTTTATTGTAGAACTTTCTTTCCTTGTGAATTCTGTGAAAGTACTTCTTTTTGGCATAGCTTGAAAGAACGATTCATGAGCTACTCACACCAGAATCTTATCTTTTTTGCCTCATTTTGTATGCTAACTTCAAATACACGAGTATGGCGTATGAGTATCTAATATTCTTTTCTGCTAACATTTCTTACAAAAAAATTTAGACCTACTCAAACTTTTTATTTATTCATCGATTTTCTTCGTTAGTAGGATTTTGTTAATGAAAATGAAAGAAATCAAAAAAATTTAGTTTTTTAAATTTTTTCCCTCCCAAAATTTGATTTGCTCCTTTTCCGTTAAAAAAATCTGGAATGATTAATAAACTTCTCAGAAGCCGCTAAACTTGTCGAAAAATGAAGTAAATTTCGTTTATGGCGACGAATTTCTTTACCTTTAATTTGCTATATTTCTTATTCAGATTGTTGGAATCTAAGTACGACCTAAAATTAAGTTTATGTGCTTGGGCATTTTTTTGGCATCGATTCAAAATTTGAGATTTCCCTTTCAATGTTATTAGTTTCATTTTATCAATTGATTTCATTCACTTTATCATTGATTTTAATTCTTTCTTTCATATATGCTAGTTAAACACTTACAATAAGGTGACCTTTTTTGCTGTCTGAAGTTGTGTGCAAGATTGTTTGGAAGGAATATGGTTTGTGTTTTTTTTTTTAATTTTATTTCGCCAGCATACATATATAGTATATAAAGGTTTGTGTAAGAATACGTTTAACGTGATGTTTCTTTGAAAGTTTGATTTGTTGGGGGATATGCCTTGACGGTACTTTTTGGTTTGACCGAAGATTATTGATTTATTAGCTGAAAGTAAATAAAGTTAAGGAAGATATTTAAATTTACAGTGCAGAAACATATATTTTAAATACGAATATTTTGCAATTCACAATGCGAAATCCAAAGACGTTTAAGAGATTTTTATTTCAAAAATATTTTTATTTTATTCAAAATAAAATTATTAAACAATATAAAAAAATATATTAATATGGGTATCTATAGAGAGAGGCTTTAGTAAGCTCATGAATATCCTTGGATAATTTTGCCCCCTGTTTAAAAATTCAAGTTGAGTTGTCAAATGAGAAAAGTTTAAGAAGATATCGCATCTTTAAATAAATATTTCTGAAGTAACAACCACTGTCTTTTAATGAAACTTACTTGCACCTACACAGGTGATGAAATTTTATTTTAGTAAAAGAAAACGAAATGCACGTGCGTCTAGGTATTACCGATTCGATGCTATTAATGCATTTCAAGCTGTACCTGCATTTTTATTTAAATTTCAATTAGGCTACTCTGGCTCTCAAGGCCACATATGTACTGTGCAGTTTTCATAATTCATAACTTGTTTGGACAAACTCTACAACATTTCAAATTTGAAATAAAATTCCACAACTTTATTACTACTCTTCCTTCTAGTGAAAATTAGCCATTTAGTGACCAAACCTCTATCCATAATTATGCTTTGCTCATTCAAATTCATTGGTATTAACACAATAACAATTGTAAATATTTATCTGTGTGTTCACAAATACGCACGCTGTGTAGTTTTGTAAGGGCGTGGGCTTACCCACATCATGGTTAGTTAACCTTAAGTATATAATTTTCAAAATCAGCAAAGCGTGAAAGCATAAAATCACACAACATCGCAAACATGTGGGTGTATTTCAAAATTATCAACGAAAACCAACAAAAACCACATTGCTGGAAATAAATAATAAACAAAGTAAAAACAAACTTCTAATCAACTGCTATAAATAAATATGAGTAAATTTGCCCCAGTTCAGTATATACTACCATTTCTAAGTTATATAAGCGCCAGCTGCAGCGCTCGTATACGCCCTGGTGTGCCTGCTTCATGAATACCAGTTTATGCAACTCTACACAGAAGGAAATATGACATTTAAAGCTGACTTAACAGCGGTGGAAAATGCAACTGCTGATAGCTGACGATTTTGTTAAGCGCTAATATCTAATACGTCCCCGATTTGCGTACCCCTCCCCCCGGACATGGTCCAAATGTCAATAAATCACGCGCTGTCTGATGTTATAAGCAATTTACCTTTCAACATTCAACGACATCAGTTGCTATAGTTGATGAGCTATCTGCCAGCGAAACGCATCGTTATTGATACTGCCACTATCATCAGTAGTGATGCACTCATATAGAATTTTTCGCCTTTGTCCATTGTGAGTATGTGTGTGTTGATGTGTGCGTGGGTTTGAGTGAATTCACAGCGATGCATCGAATGAGCTGACTTGTGTATGTAGTTGTTATTATTGGTTGATTTTTGCAGTCATCTGTCGTGCTGCTTAATATCCTGTCGCATCGAAGAGATCTGGCAGCACTAGCGGCGGACAATTGTGCGGACTGCAGGTGACGCGCGGCGTGTCATCGCTCGTCGAGCCATCTATGCACACACATTGCAGGCAATTTCCGGTATCCTGTGGCAGTACATCGCCGATTTTGTACAACGTGCCTGCAAAGCAAAAAAAAACAAATAAAAAGAGTTGCCGTATATGTGCTTATACTAGATATACTTAGCAAAAAGATCGAAAAGTAAGAGAGTAAAGAAGAACGTAATGTGCCTATTTATATGTATGTATATATAAAATGGTGCGCTACTCTGTGAAAAGCTTATTTGTGTACTGCTATATGTATATGTTTTTTAAAAAACAGCTCAAATAGGAAGTGAGCGCGTATTAAGTAGAGCGGAAAATTCAGACGCGCGTTTCTAAGCCTTCAAATGGGAATGAATTCCATATTACTACAAACGCACGTAAGGAACATATGTACCTATATCGAAGGAATAAAAATATCATATATCCAAATAACACGCATTTGCTTGCATTAGGCCGGATCGGTTTGCATATGATAAAATAAGTTTTTGAAATGCCCCCTTTATGGTTTAAAGATGCTTTGAGTCACAAAAATGTTTGTTCTTGACGCGTCGTAACACTTAAAATTTTTTCGAATTTATGCCAAGTAAAATTTAATCTATGCCAGTAGAAATTGAGTTCTGTGGGTTCACTTGTGAAAGGTGATAATTTAGATCAATATGTTCTTAAAGGTATGCATAGTACTTAACTTGTCTTTCCAAGGTGTGTGTATCAGCTTTTAAAATCGGGTTAAATTTAGAATACAAAAATTATGCTTCTGTGCATGACACTAAATTTCCTCCAAGTAAGCTTTCAGGAGGTGTAAAAAAAAGTCGACACCCAATCGGCTATGCCAGACATTTTCTGTTAAATTATGCACAAATATCAGTAAAACATCCCTCAATTAACCACATCTTAAAGGTTTTCAGTAAAAAAGTAACATTAAAATAGTTAACTTATTACATATACATATACGTGGAAAATCCTTTGAAATTCGAAGGTCATTGGATTACTCATCTAAAAGGCCTAAAAGAATTTAAAACCATCTACTTATTGCATAAACTAGCTTAAGCGTTTATTAAAGCCCAAGATCTTGAAGAACATTTTTTATATATTTTTTATTGTGGAATACTTACTGGAATTTCATCAGATAATTTGTTCTCCTTTTTACATTAAACACCAGCTACAAAGTTTGTTACTCAGCGCTTGAATTGGTTAACGGGGGAAAAATTTAAAAATCGTCCTTTTAATTTTTAATACTTATACATAATTTTACTCCACATCACATCTACAAAACGATTTTGGTAAATTTGTAGATATGAGAGACTTTTTCGACTATGCGCGTATAGCACAGAAATATTTTACGTGTAATTCCAAGAAAATTTGCCGAAAAACAAATGGGTCTAAAATCAATTTTGAGTATGTCACATTGCGAAAATAAGTTTCATTGGATATTGCTGTAGAGTCGTAAAGAAGTGCTTGAATTGAATAAAAACTCGCTATAAGTTAATTACGGGAAATCCTTTTATGCACTTGACTTTTTCTTAAAATTTCTACTAGAGGCCGCAGCAGTAAACATGTTCACATTTTCTTCGAAATCTAACTCCAAGTTGATTTTAGATCCATTGTTTCTTCGGAAAATTTTCTTAGAATTAAATGTAGAATCCTCCTTTGCCATAAAAGCGAACAAAAAATTACTTCAAATCTAAGTTTAGTTGATAACCATTGACTCCGTGAATCAAAAAGCTCAAGAAAAATCTTAAAAATATTTGTTACGGTAACTTTGGATTAAAATTACATCCTATACTTGTATTAAATCCATACATATTTCTGTATCTTAAACAAACTATATTTTTCCCTCTTTAAGTAGAGCTATTGCAGACCTTAATTATGCCAAAAATATCTGAGATATACGGATTTTTCCGATTTTGTTTAGCAAATAATTGAGGGATTTCAGAGCAATATGGCTGCATTTGTTTATTCATTCTGAACGTTTGGAATAAACTTTTTTATTTACTTATTCTTTAGAATCGTCATGTTCATAATGTTTAGAATGTTCCTGTTGATATGCTAACGAATATTTCAAACGCATTCGGTTTATTCTGGCTGTGAAATGGGATTATCTGGAATGTATAAAAAAACGCAGCCTATGTATACCAACTTTCTGTAATTTTATCCGAACATGATTACAAGCAAATGTTATTTTGTAGTTCGTAATCTGGCTACATCGACTGGGTTTTCTGAGATTCTTCACAGTTCGTAGTCATATAGGCATATTAACAGAAAATCAACCGGAGCCACTTCGAAGGCGAGAGGTAGGAATAAAACGAGGAGAAGAGCATTAAGAACTACTTAGATGGGCTATAAATAATAGCCCCATACACTATGTAAAAACTTCGAAAAAAACTGCAATGCGTGTATACAAATGTGTCTTTTAATTATAGATTGTATGTACAAAATAATAGACAATCGATTTAAAGAAGGAAACTGAATGTAATTAGGCAGGGCGTATATGCCTCAAGCGGCAGTATTATCACAGATAATTGTATCAACATATTAAAGTATATAGATACTAAAATAAATAAACTTACAATACGATGCACTGGAGAAAGTATAACCATATATATATATAATAGGTATGTATGTGTAGATTAGGGTGCTCCAAAAATGCATGTGAAAAAGTTAAGTCGGAATTTGTATGCTCTCACCCCCTATTTTGAAATCAAAAAATATTTAGAAGTCGCTCAAAGCGCTCAAAGGGGAAAAAAAATTTCGTAGAAATGGTACAGAGTTCTTGAAGATCCATACTTTTCGACTAGAAAACTCATTTTTTCTTCAGGATATTCCCAATAATAGTACCCAATTATTCCTTTAACAATTTTTTCGTAGTAAATATATTTTATAAGTCCGCAAAAACGCCTAAAAATACCAGAAAATGCAATACGGGGATAAATAATCTATCTATAGTATTAAAAAGTGGTCCAGAAGAGAAATATAGTTTTCCGATCGAAAAATAATGATTTTCAAGAATTCCATACTATTTCCATGGAAAGTTGTTTTCTCCCCATATAAAATTCAGAGAAAGCTCTTGGGAGACTTTTAAATGTTTTTTTTTGATATCAAAATAAAAAACTAGGGGTAAAATTTTTTTTGATATAGAACAATCCTAGGAGGTGAGGGCATTAAAATCCTGACTTTACTTATTTTGGACCACCCTAATATAGATACTTATATACATTAAGAAAATACTATACGAAATTGATTCTCTAATCTGCAGTGCTTACTTGCAAGTAGAAGATGACACATACAAATATCAAGATAATACGTACCCAGCAAACAATTATGTTTGAAAATGATTTGATATTGTCTTAAAAATTCTCGGCTTTCTCAATAAAAAGGAGAATTTGATCTCTATTTGAGAATATGGTTAATTCCCAAATCAATTTCAAAGGTTATTTATCAATTGTACTTCAAATGTGGAAATAAAATTTATTATAGGAAATGTGAATTTCATATATATTTTTTCTTCACGATGTACAATGTACGTTGTACTGTATGTATGTATGTATGTATGTATGTATGTATGTATATACATACATAATAAAAAAACAAATCAACTAAATTAATTTCTATTAAATTCGTCTTGAAGTGTTGCAGCTGGGCTGTCTACCTTCAACCCGCACAAACATCAAATCCACTATTTGTGCACCTTCTTTTTTAATCTTTTTCTAATCATTGTTATCTTTTTTCAAGTGAATTCAATTTATAGTTACAATCGCAATACATTTTACTCAAACTTCTGAAACTGTGTTTGCTGGGTGGGTGAACGGTATTCACCAAAGGTGTAGGCACGAAGAGGTAGTGCATGAACCCTAAGGCAGGTTAACCCCGCCTTAAACACCCTTCTCCCCATTATATCCCGCCCGATTTCAAATATAGTTATATATAAGCACTTAACTAATTACATAATTTGATAATTCTTCAGTTTCAGTTCGTTTGTATTTTTTTAAGTTGATTCTTTAAAAAAAAATCTTTATTAAGCAAGCATATTATGAAAATAATAAGATTGTTTATAATTTTGAAGGTCAGCCACTGCGACCATTTTTCAATATAAACAAAACATTTCCAAAGTCACTTGTTGGTTGGTTTTTTCAAATAGTTCCAGTTACAAACTTTTTTCCACGATCCAGCCTAGTGCATATCCTAATCAATATTTTAATTTATTGCCGCTGAAAACTTTGCATATTTCTCACCTCATGCAGTGGAAACATATGCACATACATATGTAGGTATATGCATATGTATATAGAAAAACATGCAGAATTGTATAAAATTAGTATATAGTGCTAGATTTGAAATTTATTGACATTTTGTGTGGTGGTGGCGCTTTCTGTATCTAATTGCTTTTGCTGTGACGTATGTTTTGTATTTAGTTTTATGCGTTGTCATATGCCCATTTCAGATTGACTACATTGAGCGATGTAAATACATTTGGTGTCAACATGCATTTGCAATTTAGGTTTGTATTTGTTTTTTTTTCTTCAATTATTTGTAAGCGCTGCATGTTTGCACATCCGGTGCACCAGCGCGTATGATTGATTTGTTTTTGGGCGTCACAAATCGTCAAAATCAAATGTTGATTATAAAACTGCATACAAGTTAAAGTATTCACGTATATTTTTTTAAATTACTTAAGTATTTTGAGTTATTTAACTATATATTTGCAACCCTTAATTATAAGCCATAAAATGCTATAAAGTATTACATTTCAAATATATCGTCGTTTAAAGTACAAGGCCGCGTATCGTCATTCTGTAAAACCGCGTAACTGACATTGGCTGCCAAAAATTGGATTTGCTCACACAAGCTCTTAGCTCAATCCTTATCTATTCGTCCTGAAATACACTAGCCAGAAATGCGATTGCTTTATACAAAAGAGAACCATTTTGAACGCTCTAGAAAATAATTTTTACAACTTCACATACACGGTTTTGCATTTTGCTGATACGCGGTTTTGCACTTTAAACGACGATATGTATTTATATGCGCAATGTGGTTTGTTGGAAAGAAAGCTTAATATCAAACCTCTGCAAATAAACCTTTAAATACCAAAATACAAAAATTACTGAAGTGTTTTTAAATGCAATATATTTGTCGTTTAACTATTTAGAAATGTCAATTACACCGAAAGTATGACCGACGTCGCTTTAATAAGTTCATTTTGCCACGTTCTTAACAACTCGCTTTTATGTTTATCCGAATTTCAGTACAAAGTTTGAAATCGATTTTTAAGTAGCTTACCATTCAGCTAGATAGTTAATACTTTTATAGCTCAGACTCGAAGACAGTTCAATATTAAACAGTGTTTTTCCCATTTCATCGAGTTTTATAAAAGATATAGACTTAAGGTTCATAATCAGGTCCCTCTTCACATGGTCCATCCATTTTGTTCGTGGGCGCCCTTGCTTTCGTTGTCTTCCCATGGGTGCGGAGTCGAAAGATCTTTTCACTGGAGCATCGTTGTATTTTTATGCACTGAATTATGTCCATGTGGTTAAAAAGTTCGTAGGGTTCGTCATTCCACCTTCCTTGGAACGCGTCGCCCACATGGACAGGGCCATAGATTTGCGTAGAATAGATCTCTCGAAAGCATCCAAGGCCTTCTCATCTTTGTTAGGCATCGTTCAGGTTTCTGCCCCATATAAAAGAACGGGTATGATGTGGGGTTTGTAGAGCGTAAATTTGGTTCTTCGAGAGAGGCTCTGGTTTTCAATTGCCTACCGAACCCAAAGTAGTACCTGTTAGCAAGAGCTTGTATATATCCTAAACTCGAAAATGCTGTGGTTACGTCCCTTCCGATATCACAACTACTGTGCATAAAAATATGCAGCATAACCTTTTAAGCGCTCTAATACTGTAAATGCTTATATTCCATTAGCAGACCAGATGAACGTCGTCCCGCCTAAAATTATAATTTTTTTATTGTACAATTTGGTCCAACGTTTTCAACAACATTTCACGCTCACGTTTGATTTTGTAGTCGTTAAAATGCATATCCTCCATTGCCGGCAACAATGCTTTGGTTCAAGGTTGAATTGTCCTTGCATCTGTATAGTATAGTATGCATCGAATTATTTCAGACTAAAAAACTTAAATGCCTTACAATTATATATTTAGGTATTCATCAAGTATTGTCTTTATTCTGTTTAGTCAACGTAAAACATGGACCGGATTGGTTCTGGTGGTTGATTTAACGGTGGTAATTTGATTTTGTTTCGTGGTGTCTCCGAATAACTTCACTTGACGATTTGTATTAACTGATTTATCGAAGATTTCGTTGTTCTCTAAATAACCGTTATATGGGATGTGGGCGGGGTTATTCTCCGATTTTAAAAATTTTCACCTGTATCTGTTTCGTATTTCTCAAAACTACAGTTATAAGCGAGGTAGGCGTGGTTACTGTCCGATAAGTACACATACAAAGTTTCGTTAAGGTATCTAAATTTTTCCTCGAGCTATCGTTAGCACGGACGGACGGACGGATGGACGGACAGACAGTCACCGCTTAATCGATTTATTTTTTCATTCTGATCACTCATGTATGTGTCATTGTCTATATCTATCTCGATTCGTTTTGCCTGTTACAAATAACCGTTATGTGAACAAAGTTATAATACCCTTGTGCACAAATGCGCTCGGGTATAAAAAAAGAAATCAATCAAATTCCTGACAAATTGCCAATGATCCATAAATTGCGTTGCGTGGCGAACAATCAATGCAAAAAAAAAGAAAAAGGAAAAGCTGGAAGTAAAAGCGGTGAAGAGCAAACAAAAGAAAAATTAAAAGGGAGAAAACGCTTCGCGCTACCGCATGTCCTTCACACTTCGCATCAGGAAGTGCGCACAACTGCGTGCCTAAAGGTTCACTTGATACACTTCCCAGCAGAGTTGGCAGAGTGGTAGTTGCCATATACCGGAAGGTACGTACACACATACATACATACATACACGTATCTATGTATGAATGTTTCATGCTTTGGTAGTGGTAGACTGCTGCTAACTTTTCGCTTGCCGCACGCCTTGATTCCCCGCTCGACTGTTTTCCGTATAATTCGAATAATTTAAATGCGCGCTTGAACAGTGTACATCCGCTCATTGATTGAATGAGCTCGCAGGTTGCGTCAGTGAAAAATATGTCAGTAGTCCATAACGACGATACGTCAAGCGGATCGACCGATAAATTGATTGACTGACTAACTTATTTACATACACACTTTCATGCATATTCACACAGACATAGTACATTCATAAATATATTCATATAGGCGAACAGGCGGCTTGGTGACTTGACTCGGCTAAAGATTGGCAGTTGCACAACGAACAGCATCATGTGGCATAAATGAGTGAGTGTTGGAGGAAAAAGTGAAAAAGTGAAATTTTTCACGATTTAATGCCTAACCGTAGCCAACAGCTGTATCCGCACAATGTACTACAGCGCGTCTACATAAATTTATTTAAATATGCGAAAGCGCCTTAGGCGGCACTCGAACTCTATGACTACGCATACACACATACAGACGCTTGCGTATTTGCAATTATGCAGCGTCAAGGCATACACAGCCTCAGCCGTACGCAGGTGTTCAAATGTTTTGTGCGCTTTATTGGCCACACGGGGAATGTTTCCATTGCAGGAGCGTGTCGGATTGCTGGAAGTACATACTAAATGAATATTAATTTTTTGCTTATTGAAATCGTTTTTTGTAGTAATTTCCATGAAATTCCCAAACTGATTGATGGGAAGTGAAAGGCATTGAACGATAATATAATAACACTGGATTACAAAACTTTAATTTGGTTTTTGTTCTCCAGACGCCACTATCCCATTTGTATGAATGTAGAATCCCATGCTGATTCCAAAAATCGAGTTAATTTTTTATTCTATGGATACTTTTTCGAGATATTTCAATTTACTGTTATTTAGCTGAAAGCAAAAGGTGGTTCCACTTAGTCGCTTATATCTCAAGAACCAATTTAACAAACTACTCGTACTCCATGACAAATCAAAGCTAACGAAATTTTCCATAGATCGTCTATACGTCACTTTCTGATAATAGTGATAGTTTATTAAACATTCCAGTTTTTTTTTATGAAAAAAAATCAAATTTTAACGGGAGAAAGATTAAAAAACTAACAGGTTCTGTGTCAAAACATATAGCTGATTTATGAGTGTAAAGGTATAAAAAGCAGTTTATTTTTTTAAATACTTAAATAACTAACGTTTTAGGCTTGTAGTTTGCTTTCCAAACGTGGTAATTTTTTTTTTTTGACTATCAGTCACAGCCATACCATTTTCACGATTTTTCTTTCGTTACACGCCGAGAAACACTGGTTAGCAGTTGAACGTATCGTTCAGTTCCTTGTATGTGGCGTTAAACTTGTGGGTTAGGAAGTGATCGGTTTTCAAATTCTAAATATTCCTTCAAATGGTTTTGCGGAATGTAGTAATTGGCGGTTCTGTTGAAATATTGTCATCATCCAAATCGATCATAGTGAAATAATTAGAGCAGTCAAAATTAATTTTACGTTTCTTGTACTCTCTTAAGTTCTTCTGTATCGCAAAGTTTGTCACGGTAGTGCATACTTTTTTTATTGCCTGGTCGCGTACTGAATTAGGATCATCGTATAGCATGACATTTGCTGGATGAGCAGAGTATGAGTTATTTCTGTCACTCCTTGTAGGGAAAAAATGCATGAGGCGGATATATTTGAATAAAAGCGGACTGCCGTATATTACCGAATGGTAATATTTAATGTTAAAGTACATGGGAACATAAACTCTTATAAGGTATTCTTCTAGAGTTTTTAAGTTACAAGGTGGTGAACTTGTTACAACGTAAAATCGTAAAATTCGATCGGCCTTGGTTGGCCAACGGGACTGCGCACATGTCCAGGTTTTATGTTAGCTATTTTTTTTTGTAGAGCATTCAATTCAGAAGAAAAATTATCATTGGCCATGTTTATACCGTAAAATGCCTCTGATCTATAGAATTTTGAAGAAGAACAATCAAAGATTACGTGAATTTCAAGGGGAAATCTTTGCATGCCTTGGTCGAGCACTTAATATTAATACTAAGGGCTCAAATTTTCAGGGAACTTATTCTTAGATATTTCCCACAAAATTTCGAGGGGGGAGTAAAAAAAAATTGTTCACAAAAAAGCACCCTAATGTACAAGCTTGCTCTAATATTCACACTGAGTTAAACAAACGTGTTACGCAGAAGTATAGGAATAGGATTTATGTATATAAAGAACCATACAAGAAAGAAAGTAAAGTTGAGAATGTAGAAGAAGAAAGGGATAAAAGCAAAGATGGTAAATTTAAATACTCAATATAATGACAAATGTGGGAGTGACTCTGTATGTAGGTGTAGAAAATAATGAAGATAAAGTTCATGACGAGCGTAAAAGAAAAGGTCATCACATAAATTAATAGATAAACATAAAGATACAAAAATGATGGACACAAAGATTAGACAGAGGAAGCGATAGAGATAAAAAAGAGACCAAGAAAAAGATAAAATTGAATAATGAGATGTGTTATGTTACTGTACATATATTAGATATGTTAAGCTATGTTGGGTTTGTTTTTGAAAAAAAAAAATCTACCGTGACGTTTTCTAGAAAACAGGCTTTAAAATTAAATCGCGATTTCCTAAAAGTCGTAAAATGTAACATACGACAATCATTTGTTCAAGCGACGACATGTAATCATAAGGGGGCGTGGCTACGCCTATTTTCCAAAAATTCATAATTTTTTAATTTTCGTCTAAAACTTATTGTAATTTTGAGTGAATAATCTTCAGTAGTTACTCGAGTTGTCGTGTACATAGACGAACGGACGGACGGACATGGCTTAATCGACTTCTCTTTTAATTCTGATCATATATGTATACATTTCCCTATCACTATCTCGATGCGTTTTGCCTGTTACAAACAACCGTTTTGTGAACAAAATTATAATACCCTTGTGCACAAATGCGCTCGGGTATAAAGACTCGGGTTGAAAGCCACCCACTAGAGACACGCTACAAATCAGAAAACCGTCGGAATGGGTGGCATCGTGATTGAATATTACGTGCCGCGCCCATCTCTAATACATACACTCATATGTACAAATGTGCATATGTATTTATATACATATGACCACAGCCGATAGAGCTTCAACCAACCTCATAACACTTTCCAATCGCCGCAGCATTACTTTTGTTTAGTTAACAATTTATTTGTCGTTTACCGTTTGCCATTTTGGTTTAGCTAGCTCACTGCGTGTTGCGCTTTGTTTGCTTTTTATTTATTCAGCGGGTGGCTTATGTTTGTGTATGCATTTGGGAGGTACATACATACGTACTTCTACACTTGATTATCCTAGAAGTGCGTAATGTTTTTCATTTATTTTTTGCTTGTACTACTTAGCGTTGCTTTACATGTTTAACAGCAGGCCCAGCGGCAGCCAACAACAATAGCTTTAGCTCAGGGTAGGTTACTCATACGCCCAGGCATACTTACATACGGCGCGTATACACAGCTGCGTCAACAAGTTCACACCTTTTACAATGCTATGACCTGTGCTGGTGCTTTCGCTTTTGTACTTTTGCCGTAATTTTTATTATTTTAGGAACTTCTTACTCTTATTTGTTTTGACCGCTTATTTTTGCTTAGCTATCCAGGATTTTAATTAATGTAGCCTTAATTAAGTGGAAGCCATTGCAGTATATTTGAAACTAAAAATATACGTCACGTGGCGAATTGTTAATAAAAAAAAAAACCCACTCATAAATTTGCGCTTAAGTACTGGGTGTCAGGTGAAGGCGGTCTTTCTTTAAATATCATATTATAGCCGATTTACTCTTAAGCTTGGCCCTAGCAAAGTTTAAAAACTCACCCATTGGCCTTTTAAACTTCTGACATTATTGTCAATCTAAGACTGGGTTGCTCTTTAAATCACCAACTATTAATACTTCGCGAAAATTATTGCCGATTCATAAAATGTGTGCGAAAGACCATAATAAACACAAAACTCGGAAATTCAAATAGAAATTTAGGTTAAATCAGACCAAAATAGAGTTTCGAAATCGTGTGTTAATCCAAACAACTATCAAAAAGGCTTATATCCGGTAACAGCTAAATAATATAAGGAAAATTGCGCTGGCTTAGAGCGAAAAGTGGCTGGGTCTTCTTCTTTTGAAACTCATATTTTTATAGAGCCAGTAAGAGATAGTTAAGGTGCGTAGTTTCCAAAGGCTTTAAGATACTTGGTTTATCTCTTTCCGTTTGTGTTCAATGAAAGGCAAATTTGCTTTCAACTATAATAGTAATTGCTGATCTTACAAAAAGAAAACGATGATATCACATGAAATATAAAAACTCGTTGCTAAGTTATCTGTTCCTTCATGACGCTTATTTTTCAAGTATTATTTTTCGGAAAGAATATTCTTTTAACAGAAAGTATTGAAAAAGGTCCTTTAATTATCAGCGAAAAGAAAGGTCGCGATACTGGCGCCAAAAGCAGTGGCAGTCATTTTTATTTCGCTAGACCAACTTTAGAAGTAGTCTCAAATAACATAAATTGTATTAAAATATGCAGGATTAATATACTTTATTCTATATTTAGCTCATATTGTCGTTAAAAGTACAAAACCGCGTAACTGACATTTGCTGCCAAAACTTGGATTTGCTCACACAAGCTGCTGGCTCAATCCTGATCCATTCGTCCTGAAATATACTAGCCAGAAATGCGATTGCCTTATAAAAATGAGAACCATTTTGAAATATGCGTGTTTTTACTCTCTAGAAAATAATGTATGCAAACTCACATACGCGGTTTTGCATTTTGCTAATACGCGGTTTTGTTATTTAAAAGACGATATAATTTATAAGATTTGTGTTAACAAATCTATGATAAGTTTTCGGAAATTCAAAATAGCAAATCCGATATAGGGTCCAAGAAAAAATTCGAATTTTCAATGAATTTAGTATTTAGAGCTTCTTAAGTTCACTCAGTATAAAACTCAAATTATTTTTTGAAAGTCCAAATTAGAAAAGCGAGGCGTAAATGTGGCAGTTTTCTTGTTTTTAAATAAAGTGATTGAGGTTTGAACTTTGAAAATGACGACCATCGTTTACAATTACAAAATTACAATATTTAAAAATACCAAATTTTTCATTTGAACATACATACATATTAGAGTGGTTCATAAAAACACTCTTTTTGGAAATTCATAAACGCTACAGCAAAATTTTGTTATTTGTGATAAAAAAAGAGACACGTATTTTTTTATTTGAAAAAAAAAAAACGCTGATGGTCTCAATTTTTTTTTTCTTGACTTGTTAAAATGCAGAAAAATTTGGTTTTTACATATAATTACTCTGGTATTATTGGGGAACTTTCCCCTAATTACACACCTGTCTTGGACAATTAGAATGGGTCTAGTTCCCGATAATATGCTCTCAAAAAGACACTAGTAAAATTAAAACGTTGATACTGAACGATTTACGCATTGTCATGGGATGGAACGATTTACGCATTGTGGTTGGTTGGGTCGCTAATTAGGAATCTGAAGTCAGTTTCTCATTTTTTAACACAAATAACAATAACTTGAGGTAGCGTTTATGAATTACCAAAAAAAATTTTTTTTAACCACTCTAATACCTATGTATGTATGTATATCAGACAGCCCCACCAGTGTACGGACTTTAACGCTTTATTGGTGGATCTACTAACTTTTTAGCCATATTTTATTTTTTTAAATTTTCACCAACAAACGCTTAAACTCTACCAATATTTTCCGGAATGCGTTGTATAAATACGTTGTTATATCGAACACAACTAGAATAAAAATGAAAAACTAACTTTGACAATAACCGATTAAAAATTGAAATTGCAGCCGTTTATGTAAATATTTTTCGTTTACAATATGTTTGTTTGGGCCACTGCCACGCTAATGGGTTGCAAACTTCAAGCACATCAAATCTAATTTTACACTGAGAAAAGGGATTAATTTCGACAACTAAAGATATTTAGTTCCCGAATTTTGACAATATTTGGGAACTGTGACCAAGGATTGGGAACTATTACCATGGGTTGGTAATTATAACTAAATATATTAAAGCTTCTAATATTCATCTAGGTTGTACCAAATCGTTAATTTAGTTAAAGGGTTTGGTAAATACTAATAAATATTTTTTTGAAGCATATTTCTACAAATTCCATTCAACTTAAAGTATGGTTCATAAAAGGATGCCATTAAGCTCTGCTAATACAGATAAGCTTTCTTTCAACACATGGTTTAGTCATAGTTACCAAATCTTAGTTGAGGCAACCACAATTTGGTTTGAGAGCGGAACATATTCATGCTTGTGAGCCACCCCTAAATAATGCTCAGCGCTCTCTGAGCACATGTGTGTTTCACATACGACGAGCGCCAGCTAAGCAATGCACACAGTCCCGCTTATTGAATCGTTTGAATGCGCTAGAATGCCGACCATTGCATAAAAACGATTCAATGAATGAGACTGTGTGCGTGGAAATCATTGCTCCGCTACCGCTGTTCGTATACGGGTGAAACACGCGTGTTGTTATAGAGCGCTCAGTAAGCTATGGCATGTCGACCACTGTGCTGGGTAGAGAAAGAAAAGTGTGTGCTATGACATGCCCAGGCTTGTTTGTCTCATTTTCAGTTTTGCCATCGCCGCGACTTGTTTCGGTGCGGGTGTAGTTATTTAAAAATATAAAGTTTGATGCCAACCGGGGTTTTTCAGTGGATATATAATCCATGTGAATTATAATTTGAAAGTATCTATTTAGCCAAGGAAAAAGCAAAGCAGTATACTTAAACCAGCACTTCCAGCAGATATTGACCTGGGTTTGCGCACGACTATTCCTGTTTCATCGTTTCTTTTTAGGAAATTCTTACCACCATATATATATGTATTATTTACTCTAGTAACTATTTATGTAAATATGTATGTATTTTTTATGCTTAATATATGCAAATAAAAGAAGTAAACACAGAAACCATCGAGTAAATTTTTATTTGTGTCAAACTGAAACTTTTTCCAATAATAAACGGTTAGCTGATTCAAGTCTACAGCAAGTTCACAAAATTAATTGAAAACTTGTATCAACCAAAGCATTGTTTATATTTGCTCAACAATGATTTTGTTCAACTAACAATATTGTCCACTCAAGGTAGTCGTTTTGTAATTATTAACAAATATACATTTGTCCCAACTAGAAGTCTCAAGTAAATTGCAGACTTTCGTGAACTAGATATTTATTTCGCCATATCCAACTATGCCACTTGGTCACTATAACCAAATCTTGGTTATTATAACTAAACCTTTTTCTGAGTGTAATAAACAAGTTTTGTATTGGGGAGCAATTGTTTGAGACTCCTATTAAATTAATACAGGGCCCGAAACACGACATTCGTGATCTAATCCATTCGATTTATTATTATTATTTATTTTTTTTTGAGATTACGGCATTCGGCGCGAGCTCCCGTTTTCAGTCCAAATTGTATTGGAGAGAAAACAGGTGTAATTTTTCTTTTTTAATATTGTATGCTTTATTACTATTTTTATTTCACTATTTCATTTTCAATTCATTTTAAATATATTGCCTTAATTAAAACAAATAATTTATATTTTTGAGCAAAAATATTGTGTTGCATTAAGAGCAGTGAGTCATAAAAGCTAGCAGGTATCATTTTGGAAAAAATTTTCCCTACTCATACAGAAATTGATAGCTTTTTCGTGGACAGCGTGTTTTAGAACTTACTAAGAGAATAAAAATAAAATATATTTCTCAGTTTCACCGAAATTTACTGTCAAATTGTTAGTCTAATCCTTACTCAATTTTTATGAAGCCGTCATAATTAGAAAGCTTGCAATTACGTTCCATGAACTATTATTGTTAAAGTATGAAGAACTACACTTTGGCCCTAAATAAATATCTCTTATTTAACAAAATCCCATTAACCAATTTTTAGTTAAATATTTAAAGTTTATTTTTTTTTTCCTCTATGTGTACCTTTCTATGCATCTTATGGCTTTTTCCTTTCCCTAAAAACAAGGCACCGTCTTATATGGCAGCATTTTAAAGAAAGAACGCGCAAGATGCCTGTGAAGATGCTGAGAAAAGAGTAGGGACACTTGACAGCACTGGCGCAGGGCAGAATAAGTGCAACATTATTTCGAGAAAATAATACATGCCATTAGTACTTTATTTCCCAAAACTGCATACATTAATGACCAAATATGTATGCTAAACGCAAATTTCATGGAAAGCCTTAATGACATCGAGAAGTACGAATACGAAGGATATTTAAGTAATGGATATAGTCGCTTTGCATAATTTCAATTAAGCAGCAGATATCTAGTACATACATACATACATACGTTTACGGCGCTATCATTGACAGCCCTCCCGTGGGTACAAAGACACCATGACGACTATCGCAATAACACTCACAGCAGGCATGCATTTGCGTTAGCAAGCGATTTAAGCCTCAGCAAGTGTTTGCTCGCTTGCAGGATTGTACGAGTACATACGTATGTGCATTGACTTGTATGGCGGGGCAATTGAGAATTGGGAATTTTGCGCACAGCAAAAGTCAGCCAACTAACAAATGAAAATAGTGTCGAAGCTAACTTGTTTACCAGATCTGCATACATAAATGTACAAATGCGAATGTATCCTGTGCCTATGTGCGCACGAATCATAGTGTCTACGACGCTCAACGTTGCCGTTTTTATACAATTGTATCATTTTTGATACTTTTTTTTTCAAAACTTTAAGATTTGATATTTTGATACTTTTTGTTCACAAATGCCCCATTTCGATATTTTTGTCTGGCAGAAATGAATTTTTGAAAACTATGAATAATAAATATTACTAGTTTAAAGCAAATAATATTTTTCCTGTTATTTAAAGTCTTGAAATTTTATTTGTAAATATTTATATGTTTCATTTGGTAAATCTTATATCTATCTATATATATACATATATTATATATCTATCTATATATTATCTGTTATAATCGCACAAAACCATTGCGCAATATCGGGCTTGTGTCGGTCGTTTGTACTAAATTGCACAGTTATTGTGCTAAAATAAAAATCATTTAGATATTGTGCTCATGCTTGTGTTATTGTACAATAATTTGTGTTGCGTATAGCGACAACTGCGCAATTTTTAGTATAATTTTTATTTTGGTATCCAATAATGGCTGTAAAATAATGATAAGAGCGTAGTAAAAAATACAAATTGTTAAAATATAATTTTTTTTTCCACAATACTGACTTGTGCAAGTCTCGGGTTGCGCAATCATTTTGTATGGTTTAGGGCCCTATAAGTTTTTTTTCGTTATGCAAATAAGCATTCAGATTCTCTGTTTTAGTTAAAGCAAATAATATAATTTTTTTTTATAACTTTGGATTTAATTATAATATTTTATTTAAATATTATTTAATCTTCAAATAAAAGTTTTAAAAATAACAGTTGTTTGCTTTGGATGCTTTTTGTTAGTTTTTCTGCTTGGCAACTGATACTTTTTTTTCAAGCTCGCGGCAACGCCGATGACGCTGCGTCATATGGAATCGTGCCCTCGCCTTGCATTTGTATATGCACATACATACATATATATACAACTGCTACGCTTTGCAAAATTCGTAAAAGTACACACCAATAGTACATGAAAATGCACTAGCTTATAGTTCCAGCGGTATTTGCATTATCCGCTTAGTGTGTGGAAAATGTGTAATTTTCAAGATGACAACAATCAAACCAAAGCATACTTGACTTGCACACGCAACTACGGCTGCATTCACTAAGCTGACCCCATTTTAATTGTATGTATTCGCATAGAAAAACGTAGTAAAAACATGAACTTTAACGGTGGCAGTTGTGAGTTGTGTGAGCCACGGAAAGGATTTAGGCTTACACAAAGGCGTAATAACGGTGCACTTTTTTTAATACAAACGAGTACATACAAAAGTACTAAAATATATACAGTTAGTACCCAGCAAGCATTTTCGGTCATGAAGATGTCTTTGGCAAGTTTCGTTTCTTACTTACATCGGTGTCCCTTTTGCATATACATTTTTCCTGGAAAAACTGTTGAGCCGATTTTTCGAAAAGGTCTTGTTTAGTAGATGATTAATGCAGCTTTTAGAAATTATGAGACCGCCCCAAATTCGAAGAAACATAACTTTTTTTCCTATTTCATTGTTGCAATATTTCTGTATTAGGTGGACCTAAATATCCAGAACTTCGGGAGAAATTGCGGGCAACCTTCCTCTTTCTAACAAAAGAAATCAAAAAAAATACCACACTTAGAGCACACCTAATATCCCCCAGTCTGAAGAGACATAGATGTCCCATTGGTCGTCAACGTTAAAAAATCAATGACATATTCGAATTTTGCAGAGGAATTGGTTGACTAGGAACAAAAATAATTTTTTTTTATTACTTTTTGGCTTATAAAGTTTCGAACATATTTTAAAGCAAAATTATTTTTTGCAAGACGCACAGAATGCGTTTGTTCGCTGGTTATTGCCTTGTTTTTAGCAAACCACACACCGTTTACGTCCTGTTTCACTTTTGCGCTTAGGCCCATCTGTCCCCGCTTTCAATGATGCTCTTTTGCTTTCGGTAAGAGAATCAATTCGTTGGGTAGCCAGCTGTGCCTTATTTGACATGGAGATTTTAAAAAAGGCGCAAGTCGAATCGGTTTATTTTTCATATACTGTAATATGTATTTTGAGTTTTTAATTTGAAGCAAATCGGACCATAAATGAAGTTTTTCGGAATAACTCCACTTCTGCTCCACCTACCGGAAAAACAAACAAAATGCGCACCTCCCCTTTGAAATGTCTTTCGAACAAAAGAATAATCATTCAGATCGATTGAGAAACATGGGAGCAGTAGGGAGGAATAGATTTGTATGGGATTTCGTTAGCGTATTAATATATAGATAATATTTTGTTGTTGCAAGTGTTGCATTGATCATCTTTTTAATGCTCAGCTGTAAAATTCGCTCTACCAGTTAATCTTTACATATAATTTCTTCTAAATACTGGCTGGGTATGAACATACTTATGGATTTTGCTTTGTGAGCTTAAAAACATACATAGATTCGCGCGTGTACGTATGTATGTATGCATTTATGTTAATTTGTCATTATGTACTTATTATAAGCAGCTTGTCGCAGGTCTCTCGATTTTACTTGCGCTTCTGGGCAAAAGCGAAAATGCACAATTCAACCTACATGAATACCTCCATACATATGTACATATATGTATATATTTATACATACGTATGTATGCACATGTGTCTGTTCTTATGTAAGTAAAAATTGTGCCTGCATATAAACATTTTATCCTTCTTGATTTTTGCGCTCGCAAATAAATATGTAGGTACATATATACATATTTTTAACCTGTTAAATATTAACCTACATGCGTTTGTAAATACATATGTATATATATGTAGACATGTTCACACATTTAAGTGCTTTCGAAATTTATTTGTGCAGCTAAGCGTGTAATCTGCTCTGGCAACTTATTTCTGCGTTTTACCTTAACTAACTGGAGCAGGCAACCATTGAGCTAATTTGTACAGCCGCATAGGTAAGTAAGTATGTACATACATATGTATGCATGTGTATAAGTATTTTGATATTGCTAGGAAAATAAATATTAACTCCCTCTGCTGTCGCATTAATAAAATTGTGTTCACATACATACATACATATGTATGGAAAAGTACATGCCCATTCGTTTGTTCGCACCGTCATGCCATTTATTTTTAAATATGCATAAGTAATTGCATTCGCAGACGCAATTTTTTTAACGACATATTACGGTCTATTTATTTATTTGGCAGATGGTTAATTAGTAAGAAGAATATTTTAAATACACTTTAAGCAATTATGTACATAGCGGAGAGGCGTTAACTTTTTTAATTTACACTTACCAGGTAAGGGTACGTATTTGGGGATGTTAATTTTTCGGCTTTTTCCGACCACGGGATTTTCGGGATAGCGTTGTCACAATCCCGGGATCCCGGGACTAGTCGCGGGATTTAGATATTCATTACTTTTCAACACCTTGAATCGAAAAAATTGCTTCTATATTGTTTGAGAAGCTCTCCTACCATGAAATAAATAATAATAAAGGGGTTTGAAACCGACTTTTTTGTTTAAAGTGGCGTATTTCTTTTTTGTCTCTGACCGTAGGATTTATTTTGAAGGACTTTGTTATTTTAAAGTTATGATTTATCCTAAAAATTGTTAAAAAAATTCAATGCAATGGATAACAAAAATATGGGTAACAAATGCAATAGGGAATTTCTTTAGAACTTAAAAAATTTAAATTTTGTGGATTCACAAGGACTGATAGGTAATTTTTAAGCCATCAGAGTTAGAAGAACGAAACTCGAGGAAGTTGTCGAGTTTATAGAAGGCCTTAACATATAACTTTTTCAAAAACAAATATTGCGAAATTTCAAGGATAATATTTTAAAATGACATTTTCAGTATTTACCAGCCCTTTTGCACCTGAAACTTTTATCAGCTTAAATTCTAAAAGTTTTCCTCATTAATTTTATACCCATACTTCTTCTCTAAGCACATTTCGCTGAATTTTTTAAATCATTTTTAAATTACTGACGTCAGAGTGAAAAACTAAAAACGGAATTTTACTATATTTGGCCCATGGTTTCGCGCATAAAAAATATGGCAACCCAAACCAGTTGCAAAAACGCTTACATCGCCGTTGTGGCAAAAATTGGAGATTTATGCATAAAAATCGTTATTAAAACAACAAATTTGTAAAATAATAGCTAGAGAAAATACTGCCTATCAAGGCAATGCCTTCAAAGGATAAACCATATATTCGCTCTCCTGTAAAATTTGAGTGCTGTAAGATAGGCGGTTTTGCAATTGGTCGATGGGCAGTTTTGCAAAAACATCGACGATATGTATATAGGTTATGAGACCAAATAGATATATAACGTAAGTTTCACTTCTCCCGTGTGGTCTAGGTGCGCTTACTTTTTTAAATATACATACAGATGTAGGTACATAATTAGTTCTATCACCAAGATTTATCGCTGCAATAAATACAAATCAAATGTGATGTTTGTTTTTGCGACTAAATTGGATATAATCCAAACTTTTGTTAACAGTTTTTGCAAATTTAAATGTAAAATTTTCCAAGACTCCGATACACAAATTTTAACGTCTTTTTGTTTGCGGTCGTAGTAAAAAAAAACATCACGATCAAATAAAATTTTGCAAAACATCTAGATTTACTTGTTCAAAGTTCGAAAACATATTTCACCAAGTCGCTACGTGTTTGGCGAGTTTGCCAAAGTTGTAAATTTTCGTAAAAACGTACAGGCTGTTGAAGATACTTGTATGTAAATAATTCATGCATACATGTGTACATATGCAGGGTGGTGCAGATCTTTGACAGCAATTATTTGTTAATGTTGTTTCTTATTTTTTTCTTTCAGACGATTTTTTTCTTTCAGACGATTGACACTGCGAGCTTTGGCAAAGTTAATCATGGAACGATACTCAGTTGAAGAACGCGTAAAAGTGATCTTAATGTTAATGTAGATTAAAAAAACAAAAGAACTAACTATCATGAGCGATGGAGCACACTTTCACCTAAACGGATAAGTTAACAAACAAAACTGCAAAAAAAAAAACTATGCATCCATAACAAGTCGTTGTTTGGTGTGGTTTTTGGCTTAGCGAAATCATCGGGCCATACCGCTTCGAAAATGTTGCCGGTAACGCTGTTACTTTGAAAGGTGAACGTTTTCTTAGACAATATGTAATTTCAACAGATCGGTGCCACTTGCCCCACTGCGCATGAAACTGTGGATCTATTGCGAACATTTGTGGTCTTATTGGCTCACCCTATATTTATTTATTTGTATTACAAGAAATGCGTATTACACATATAATAAAGTTTATACAGATGTATAAGAACAGAAATACCATACCAAAATTATTCGTCTAAACTAACTTTGCACATTTTGGCAGTGCCTTGGACCAAAAACGTGTTTTCCTATTGTTTCGGACAAATTAATACAACAACTTGATAGCAACATAACATTGTGTACAAGAATAGATGCACGCATAGATACAATATGTATGCAATTATATATACATTTGGATATGTAGAAATGTAGATATGTACATGGACATGTACATGTATGTATATAAAGTTTTATTATTTAGCAGTAAGTTGGGCATACTTCAACGTATGTATGTAGAGTGGTGGGCTGCTATATGCTCTTTATTAAGACTTATTGTTATTGTTTTCATTGTTACTGAAAATGACATTTCTTAGACTGCTATTGTGTTAGTATTTTAAAAGTTGCAAAGTTTTAAGCCAAAAATTAAAAAATAAGTTAACGTATGTATGTACATGAGGTTGGTCTAATTTTTTTTTTCCAGATACCTACCAGAACTTAAGCATATTGAAAACAAAGATACTCGAGTATTTTAATTCGGCGCTTTGAAGTTTTGCATAATATTTCATATCGACAACTCTCGCCACACAGTATAAATTGAAAATTGCTCAAGAACGCTCTAGTTAAAAATTTGTTTGAAAAATGCTTTATCTCAGAATTTGGTTGAAGAACTCCCTATCTATAGAACATCAAATTCTTTAACCACCAAACTAAAATTTTCTTGAACCTCTTTCTTGTGATGCATGTTCGATTAACTTATTCTTTAAATTCTAGCCCAATTGAAATTTTTAAACAGGTGAAAACCCTACAAGTTGTTTAGAGATGAGTAGTTTCAAAACCATCCGATTGATATTGTTGTGATTAATTCAAATTATTAAATAGTTTGAATTTAGCCTTCTTAAACCTTTTACATGCATATGTGTTTCAATTACCTAATTGCTATAATTAAAGTGGAATTTGATTTTGCAAACAGGTGGCAACCCTACATGTACTTGTAAAAACAAGGCCTTTTAAAAACCATTTGTATTGTCATAATTAATTTGACTTATTAAATAACTTTATTTAGGTTTAGTGTTAAAATAGGTGGCAACTCTCTTCAAAATATTCTCAAACCACAACTTCTTTCGTCTGACATCCATATTGTGATACACATTCCACTTACCAAATTTTCATAACCCGAGTAAATTTGGACTTTTTAAAAAGATGAGAAATAAAACCATTTCAAAACCATTTCGAGTGATACCGATAATGTAATAATTCCGTAAATTCAGGTTGAATTTGATTTTTTTAAAAAGGTGGCAGCCCTCCATTTGCATGTATTGATTTTATATGTATACCAAGTTAGAGTACTTTACCACAAATACTTCCGGAGGTATGTAGTATAAGAAATTCCGTTTATATGGAAGGTGATACGTCCTCTCGTCTAGTCGAAATAGAAGCTACCCTATGTAACAAACAAGCAAACTCACCTTCGTATATATAATACTAGTGAAGACCAGCATATACCCGGCGTTCTTCACCGCGCCTTAAAAGTATTTTCGTGTTGTTTGATACCCGTATTGTAATATTTCATTTATTTTACCAATTTAATTAAAAAAATTTACAAATAGGTGGCAAACCTCCTCAAAAATATTTTCGGCAGTAAACTTTCCTAAACCTCTTCAGTTTGATACCTATATTGCAAAATATTTTTTTTTGGTTTTCAATTATATTAAATTTAAAATTTTCAAACATGTGGCAACCTTCAACAATAATATTTTCGGCTGTAAGCCTTCCTAAACCTCATTCGTTTGATAGACATATCGCAATACTTACTTTATCTTATCAATTCACTTAAACTACAAATTTTCAAATAGGTGGCAACTCTCTAACTTTTTTCTTTCTATATTTTAAGTAAGATCTCTAGCAACACACTAGTGAAAACTGGATTCAATTTCAATCATTAGTTTTAGAGTGATGCGCGTACAAACATACAGACAGACAGACAAATCTCCTTAAAATTTTTGATTTGGCTTCTATTGCTCTAATAGCGAGTATCGATCCAGCCATTCGTGAGATAGAGCCAAAAACCGTTACCAAGGGCTTGGAAAACTGCGTTAACAGGATGTGCTAATGTGAAGCCAGCTTAGGCAGCTAAACGAATGAAATCGAGTTTCATAAATAATAGGAAGGTTTGCTCTTTCGATAATATATTATACTGAAGTTTTACTGTTAGTTGTTTTGTTTTTTAATTTTTAAAAAGAAACCATTATATGGAAAATTTCCAAGCTACGGCTGGTGGGTGACAGCATGAAAATTCCAAAAAGTAGAGTTAATTTTTGGACCACCCTAATTTACACATACATATGCGGTTGTTTGAAAATTTTTCCGAAAACACACACACACACACAACTAGTTGCTCAAGTAATTATTCACATTCTCACACCCCCGAAAATGAATATTTATTATTCTGCATCTCCGCTGTTGTATTTTTTGAGTTTAATTTCAATAATTAAATGCCATCGCTAATGGCAAAAGTTCGCGCGAAAAGTAAGCCTCCGCGTTTCGATTTAGATGACTTTGCAACCAATGTCAACCTCCAAGGGGGGCAACGAAATTTTAGTACATACGCTCACACATACATGTATGTGTATTCACATACATACATATCTACCCATATCTGCTCAACGAATCCGCATCGTTGCAACGCAACACAAAATCCAATATGGAAAAATTAAATTTTATTAGAGAAGTTGAAAGATATTACGCAAATTTAATGTGCTCGAAAGTTTTCGCATTAAGTTTTATTTCCCTTTAAGCTGTAACCTAAAGAACTGCAATTTTAAAACTAAAATTAACAACAAGAATTTGGCTCATGCGTGTGCGTAGATACAAACTGTGTACATGTGTATGCACGTATGCTCATAAAAGCAGCAGTAATGATGATGGATTTACATATTTTGAATTAAAGTAGTAATTAACGCGTCGCAAGACATACTTATACACCTGCATAGGTACATAGCTATGTCGATGTAACTTGCATGAAAATGAGTCTATTCCGGTATGACCCCGGTTTCAGTTGTAAGAAATATACGACAAATACATATCCCTGTTTATCTCTGGAAACCTCTGAGTCCTTTTACTCGTGCTTATCGTACTTTGTAGGAATTTACTGTACCTTTTTATATGTTACCAATCGGATCGTTTTAAAATAAACATCGCTAGTTTCGACTCGGACCCGCTTGCTTGTCCAGGAGTATCGCTCTAATCTGAAGTCATTACATTTTATGCAGGATAATAACTCATACATAGCATAGCCCTGAAAGCACTTAAACAACTGTGGTGGAGTCCAATAAAGCACGCCATTCGTTTTTTGCTCACTGTCTAACGAAGTTAAAACGGCCAAGTGAAGCCAAGTCCTTTTCCACATTGTCTTCTTCTTTGCCTGCTACCACCACGTACAAAGTAAAGAGGTACCCGATGATGTTGATATTTTACAAACCATATGAATATACTGGTTACTCGTAACTGTATCTAGACCAATTTATGTGAGCTATTACAAAACTCAACACCAAATATCCTCCACATCACATCTTGCTTTGCAGCTTTACTTACCAGGGCGTATGAGTAACAACAATGTCTACTTTCAATTTAAACATTTAGTACGGCCATAGAATAGAGGGTGGCGACGAAAACTTACGCACAGGTTTTTTTTTAATAAATTTGCATTTTCCAGCAGTTTAAACCTTGTGAGATAAGTACATGTGGCACGCAAGTCTTTTTAAGGTGTATTTTTTCTTAAACTTTGTATAAAAAAAAAAATTAAAAAAAGGAAAGTTTGTATAGGGTTGGTCGAATAAATGGCCGCTCTAGTCACCAGCTCCGAATTTATTTGATTTCTGAGTCTTAGAACTTATGGTGGACAAAAGGGAGAGTATAAAGGAAGGAGGAAATCAGCCTATGGTTACAGAAGATATGGAATAAATTAACCGACGAAAACTTGCGTGCCGCTTTCGCTTTTCTCTCTAAGAGTTTACCGCTTGTAAACCCAGAGAGAGGGAAAAAATTTAAAAACTAATTAATAAAATGTAATTAAAATCTGTAGAAAATTAAAAATAAAGTACTTTTTTAGCAAAATATATAAAGAACCCTTTTATTTAAAAAAAAAAAACATGGCCTACAGTTATTTGGTGCTACCCTGTACATTTCAAGTCGCTGTAACTTTTATTTATTTATGTATTTAATGTTACGACCCTAAGGTAAAAAAGGTATGGATTACTACAGTATTTCATTTTATTAAAAGTGCAATGTAGGCCAAATGGAAAGCCTCTAGCATGTGCTCTTCAATTGCTCAATTTATTATTCCTTTAGATTCAGAGCTTGAATAATTATGTAATTCTCAAATATGTAAACTCAAATGTAGCTATAAGAAAGCGTACTGTTTGTAAGCAAGGTTAAATAAAATGAATTATGCCGAAAAAAATTATAGCCCTGTTTTTTGTTAAACCAAAAAATATTTAGAGGTCGTTCAAAACGTTCAAAGTTTTCCACGTTATATGGGGAAAAAACAAGTTTTCATGGGAATTAAAATCTATATTTTTTAAACGGAAAACTTTGCTTCTCTTTATGAGACTGCCAATAATAATACTCAGTTGATTATTTTACCATTTTTAAATACAAGCGATTTTTTATGGGTCCCCCATTGAATTTTTTGAGGGTTTAGGGGTCCTATAAGAAATAGTTAGTAATAGAAAATGGTTAAATAAATAATTGGGTACTATTACTGAAAATATCAAAAAGATAAATAAAGTTTTCCGATCAAGAAATGTGCGTTTTCAAGAATTTTTTACCGTTTCTACGAAAACTCGTTTTTTCCCCATATAAAATACATGGAAAACTTTGAGTGTTTTGAGCGACTCTAAATTATTATATTATTATTATTATATAATAGATTGCCGTTTACATATATGTTAGTGTTTGGCCGAGCTTCTTCTCCGATTTGTGGCGTGCGCCTTGATGTTGTCACACAAAGCGGAGGGACCTACAGTTTTACGCCGACTCCGAACAGCGATTGTATTTTGATGAGAAACTGTTTTTCATGGCAGATTCGACTCGGTGGTTTGCCATTGCCTGCCGAGGGGCAACCACTATTAGAAAAAAGCATTCTTTATTTTTTTATTTTTTTGAAGTTGCGTTGAACAGGGCTTGAACGTAGGCCCTGCCGCCCGCATATGCATATATCGCAATAAAAACAGCATTTCAATAAAAAACATAACATTTTTTTAATCAACCCCTTCGGTGTTGGTGCCAAGCTAGTATCATTCCTGTCTTTAATGCTTGACCAATATTCATTTTATAATTTTTTTAAGAAGTTCAAAAATACTCCTTCATAAATACGTTACGTTAAAGCTGTTTTTGATCTTTAATAATTGATTTAATTACAAATTTTGATTAGTTAAAAAACCGAGAGTGAGCAGAAAGCGTATTCGAAAATAAGTGGCTTTCTGAAACGACCCTTTCGTTTTGTTGAAATACTATTTTCCGTCAAAAAGGCACCAAATGGTGTTAATTATGGCGCTGTGAATTTAAAGTGTGCGCACAAATAAAGCACAGAAAAAATGGAATCAAAGCAAGCCAACATTTCGCCAATGCACCGGTGTACATAATTCGGTTACGGCCAACATTTGTTCCATTGTATGTAGCTCAAGGTCGCAGATGTTTGCACTTTGAGTGTTTCCCTTTTTTTCTGTGTCGAACCGCTGAAGTTTGCTTGCCATTTGTTTGGTACTTTCACGTTTCATCTAAGTTATTGCCGAAATATTTGTACATACACACATGCATACTATATCCACTAGCTTAGGGTGAAAAGTTGCTAAATCCACTTTTTGTGAAAACTCATATTTCGATACTATAAACGTAAAGAATTCAGGTACCTGTTACATTTTTTTTTCTATTTATATTCATTGAAAGGCAAATTTGTTACGTCCAAAATAGGCACAGAGAATTCGATAAGACTAAAATGATCCCAAATGTCTTAATTAACATCGAATCCTTCTGACTCGAATGGAATTTTGCTTTGCTTTGAGCACGCAAAATTTTGTATTCAAAGTTTTTCCTCTCCTGTAAATTTTGTAAAAATTGACTTAGCAAATCTTCACTCTAACGTAGCTATGTATATATAAATTGCAGGTAAATATGTATGTATGTATGTGTGTGCGTCTTTGCAATACATTTTTTGTTTATTGATTAAAACTGTCATGGAAAAATTCACTATGAATGAAATGTTCTACAACTAAGTTATACATGCCAATCAATTCCTTTTTTCACCAAGACTCGTATTTAAAAATAAATTTTTATTTGCAATTTTTATTCAGAATTAAAAAACAAATAATTATTTTTGATTTTTTATTATGTCTTTGATAAGAGTTATTGAAGACTTTTATTTATAAAAGTCAACAATTTAGATCCGTCAGTGACTTTTACTTTCAAAAGTCATTAATATAAATCACTCACCGACTTTTATTTTTAAATAATTCGTATAAAATTCATTAACATTTTTCGCAGTTAAGAAGGCTTTGGGAAATAAAAGTTACCTACGAGACTTTTATAAGCATAATTTGAAAAATAAAGGTGAGTGACTGCTTTTTATTCATGACTTTTACAAAAAAAAAGCCGTTGATAACTGTTACGTAAGACATATAATTTAAAAATCAAAAATAACTGTTTTATTAGATAAAAACCAAATATAATTGTTATTGTGGATTTATAAAATAAAAGTCAGAGATAACGGTTATTTAAGGAGTAATTAAATAAAAGTTAAAAAATAATTGTTAAAGAACGATTTTTTAATAAAAGTTTTAACAGTTACGGTCCCTGTTCGTATCATTTGATGCCATTGCGAATGTCGAAGGAAATGAGTAAAATGATGCGAATCATTCGAACGAATGCGAATGCAACATCCCCGATGTATACTAATACTAATATTTTCTTAACCCGTTTTGTGATGAAAGCTTGATAAAACTGTCCTCCTACACTGACAAAAAAAAATAGCAAAATCAATCAGAAACATAGTTGCTCTTACCATAAACTTCAACAAAAGTGCTTTATATTGATACATATTCAATTCAGTTACGCGCAAATTAAAATGAAGCGATCGTTTTGAAAAAGCATCCATGAAGTAAATAATCAAGATAAAAAAATATGTATTTGATTTGCATATTTCCTGCAATGCAATTCGAACCTTGACCCCCTGGAAATCAACAAATTGGGGCAAGCATGTAAATGCACTTTCAAACCCAGTGGGAAAAGGTTATGTCGGGGAATGCAAAAAGTAATGGAAAGCCCCTATAACCTAAGCACGAAAAGATGCAAGAATTTCTCCACAGCGATGTCATGCGAAAGTATTGTGTCGCATGTCGATTTACGAAACTATAAATATAATCTACAAATAGAATAAAAATCAAAAGAAAAAATGATAGCCTTCCGTGCCATAGTTTTTGAACCCGTGAACACGGCAGTCGAACACGCATCCATTCGGCTACAGCAGCTGTTACGTGCAGAGATAACGTGAAAAAAAATATACTTGAGTTAATTTTCCAACTTGTTGTTTTGTTTGTGGCTTCAAAACTACACATTATCCGTTCGCTTACATCGAGTCTTTTTGTTCAACCGTAGTTGTTAATCTTTTCTTGAGAAAAAGGTAATGCATTCCCATTTTCCCACTGGCTATGTACACTTACATATACATGGACATTCGAATACCTGCGTGCTAAATTTTGATAGACAATATTTTTTTTAAATATGCACATTTTTAAAATATACAGTATACATTTTTACTATGCATTATTTCCCTCAGTGTAGCATGAGGTTGGGCACTTCTAGCTGCTGTATTCATCCGCCGTACATTTTTTTTGCAAAAAAGATTAGGACATTTTTAATAACGCCGATATATAGTCTTTAACCCCTAACCAATTTAGACAGGGGTCTTCCGTTATACGAAGAAATAGCCACGGAAGCTAAGCAACCTTAAAGATGGTTTTATGGTTGGATGTATGGATAATTTGCAAGCGAAGGTCAACATATTTGTATTCAAAAGGGTTTTTTTTTTCCTAATTTATATAGAACCAATGCTACTTCATTCACCTTCATGCTCAACTCAAGCTTTTACATTGAAAATAAAATTGTTCACCGTCTTACACATTTTAATTGAACGCAACTGTTTAACAAGATTTGTTAGGATTTCAAGGACTGTTAAAGAAAATTACACAAGAGTCTCAGCATACCTTCAAAGCACAATCCAAATCAATTGCTGGACATTGCGCCACACGATAATTAAAACTCAAACGTGCTTCATTTAGTTGAAACCAATAGTCGATTAGAGCAGCAACAAAGCGAACATAAATTGAACGCATCGACAGCAGCGCTTGATAAGCGCCATCGTTGCAAGAATCCACTCACACCAACACGCACACACGTACCCACAAGCACATGCACATACACACTTCCATATGAACATTTATAAGCTCAAATATCAAACAAAATTGCATTGAATTCCATTGGTCCATTTGCAATGCTAGCAAAAAGTATGACTTGACTTACCCATAACATTGCATTGTCGCTCTGGACTGCTCGTTTGCACGCTGGCAATGGGATGCGTTGTTGTATTTGTAGTCACCTCTAAGCCGGAGATGTTGCTAGCTGCTACCACTGCTGCTGCTGCTCCTGTGCCTGTCGTCTGTTGTGAATTACTGCTTGGTTGCGTAATTAAATCCGCCTTCTGCTGCTGTTGTTGCTCATCCGCCGTGGTGAGCAATATATCGATATTCACCACACTGCCATTGTATTCGCTGCTGTAGTCATTGTAGGAACTGCGAAAATATACGTTGTCAATTGTGCTATTGTTATTGTTTCTGCTGCTACTGTTGCTGCTGTTGCCCTTGTTGCCTCCCCTCTGTGGATTAGTACAATTCAATGTTTTGGTTGCTATGGTTGCATTATTATTTTGCGCCTCAGCGAGACTAAACAAATTTTTGCGACGTGCTGGTGTCGCACTGTCCTCCATGGAATTGTTATTTGTATCGCTGCTGCTGGTAGTATTGTGTTTGTTGTTGTTGTTGTTGTTGTTGTTCGTTTCGGTGGACGTGAGCCAACGATGGAAGGCGTCATCCTGATCTTCTTCGCTGCTTTCGCGATTAAACGCATCCTCTTGTTGGTGTTGCGCTGTTTTGTCCTGCAAAGAAAATTCAGAGAATTTGTTGAGTTGATGGCGAGGACTTTTGTATTTGCGCTTAATGCTAAGAGCAGAGGAAAGTTTTGTTAAAAGTTTTTGCACGCCGGCAAGTGGCGAGTTGATTGTACATTTATACATATAGACCTTAAGTGCTTTTAAACCCTTAGGTTAAATGAAAGAGAAGTCAGTGGAATTGTGGGGATTTTGCATAGGTTCTTTGGATGTTTTAATTTATTTGGCGCTTAGTGGAGTTTAATTTTAAATGGATTAAAGTGGAAATCAAATAAAATTGAGCTTGTAAGCCATTGAGGCATATCGGAGGTTTTGGTTAATTGTTTCCAGTTGAAATGGAATAGGAGTAGAATTTGGTGGCATAAAGAAAATGAAAAGTTATTATTTCCCTTGTTGGAATAAAAACTGTCGCTCAAAAATAAAATTATAAATTATTTGTATAATTTGTTGTTGTATTAATTGATTGATTACATTACATTCAGTTATCACATTTTAAATCAAAATTAAACAAATTAAAAATGAATTGTTAGCAATGATCCATAATTTTTCTTTATTTAAAGGATGTTTAAGAAAGGTAAACCTTACAGGGTTCGCAGAATTTTGCTTATTTTTAAATATATTCTGAAACCATTTCTTTTTTTATCACGTCCGTTTGGACCCGCTTTAAATAATTTTCATTACAAAAGTGTACCAAGCGCACGAAAATTGTTTGTCAGCCAAAGGACGGTGTTAAAGCTACACAAAGGCATTTTTTTTTAACAGCGACTTCCGTTTTTGTATGATTTATTTACGCCCGACATCATGGAAACACCCTCAAAGCCTAAATCTATTTTTGTTATTATTATTATTATTTATTAAATTGGTGCAACCTAAACAAGAGACACCGCGACCCAGAAGATGTTTTATATCCCTTTGATAAGCTCCTAACCGTGGTGGCCAAAGGCACTATCTTCTTCTTCTTATGCGGCGCTGTAATGACTTTGTCTAAAAAGAACATCATTGAAGAAAAATATCGTCAAATCTTATCAATTGTACTTAATCGGTGAATGTCAGAACTTGGAAATCTAACAGCAGCAGAGAAACCCATGTACGAGATGCGGTAACAAATCCGAGTGCAGTCTTGGGTTGAGGCAAAAAGAGAAGGAGCTTCCGTGGGGTCACGCCGACTTATTCGGTTAAAGGCTAACTGAAGTCAACAGCGTGAGTTCTCAAGTAGGTGCGAGGGCTTGTTTGGAACAAGCGACTAACTATATGTACGTGTACTTGGTTAAACAATGGGTTGTGCGCTAGGTTTGTGACCCGCAGCATAAAATAATTCAAGCCAACGAAAAAAAGGTAAATTTATGAAAATACAAAATTGCCTTCTATAATTGGCCTCCTAAACTTTGACGACCCTTACTTACTTAAGTAAAAGATCAGAAGGGAGCTTCCGAGAGCGCTATTAAATAAAAGATCTAAATCCCAGTTCGCGACGGCGACATGTGGCGAATAATATGGATTGCAAGCGCATAAAAATATAGCGACACTGACTAGGACATGCTTTAAGCTGGAATGATGTCACTCCAGTGAAAGATGCGCAAACTCTACACTCATGGGTAGACAACGAAAGCTAAGATAAAAAATAATATTTTTCCTAAAAAATTTAAAAAAATTTTATAAATGAGACTGAATTTATTGGCCAGAAATTTACATAATTCAGTACACGTTAATACTTTATTTGTGGTATTCTTCAACAAGATACTGCACCTTTAAATCGGGTAAACCTTGTATGAAAAACTATGTATGCTCAATGCGATCTCAACATTCTCCATATTTCTCCGCTCACAAGTACACTAAATGATGAAAAAGCGTGTAAAAAAATAAATTCAATATTCAATGAAGAAGAGTCAAATTGATTTTGAAATGATAGCAACAATTCAAGCGTGATTCTTATTTAGTAGAGAATGAAGTGACCAATAAAGTGCTTTGTAGAGTGAGTACATTGCCAACGAAGCGATTAAAGGTAAGCATATACCTGAGTGAAGAATATTTTGTGAATGTGTTTGTATTTGTATGGCACACATAGAAAATTATTCGCATTCATACCATGTATGTATGTACATTTATGAATATTGCTGAATTTTGTACTGCGTTCGTTACACGATATTTTTTTTATGAGTACCTAATAGATAGTTGATTGAATTGTTGTACAAAAATTGTTTTCGTTAAAGAACTATTGTGGACAGGACACACATAAGAGAAATTCAACGTACCATCTAAATTAATTGAAGCGAAATTGAAATTTACTTCCTGCATAACACTTTTAGGGACTTCATTTGTAGCATGATTTTTAAAGATTGAATTTTATATCTGTAACCAGATTAGTGAAAGGGTATTCTCATGCAGTATAAGAAAAGCAGGATTTTAGTGGCAATTGCAATGCACCTCGCGAAACTGGGCACCGGTTCAGATGATCTACATAAGTATGTCTACCCTTATTATATAAATAAATCCCAAAAAGAATAGGTCCGCCTGTACCGCGCTACGGAAGTAAAACTTCTCTTGATTCATTCATAATCTTGACAGTTAGCTGTTTCTATCTACATTACACAAGATTACATAACAATGCACTGGGATGAGCGATTTCCAGTTGATCAAATTGAGTCGAGTTGAGTTGAGTTGAGTTGAGTTGAGTTGAGTTGAGTTGAGTTGA